>NW_020954580.1:24716921-24949934 GCF_900497805.2 Vombatus ursinus | reverse complement strand
ATATACACACATACACATACATGTGGATATACATTGTATGTACATGCTCCAAGACATCTCAAACCTCAAAGGAGGAGAGATTTCTGAGTGATAGTGGTAGAAGAAAAATCCAAAAGTGGCACTGGGGAGCAAAGAATATTCCAAATAGTAAGTTGGGAAAGAAGGAAGGAAACAAACATTTTTAAATTTTTTTCCTTTTTGGTGAAGCAATTGGGGTTAAGTGACTTGCCCAGGGTCACACAGCTAGTAAGTGTCAAGTGTCTGAGGCCGGATTTGAATTCAGGTCCTCCTGACTCCAAGGCAGAGCTCTATCCATTTGCTACCTAGCTGCCCTACAAGCATTTATTAAATACCTACTAAGTACCAGGCACTGTGCTAAGTGCTTTACAAATATTATCTCATTTGTTCATCGAAACAATCCTTGGAGGTAGGTGCTATTATTATCCTCATTTTATAGATGAGGAAACTGAGGCAGATGGAGGTTAAGTGACTAACTCAAGGTTACACGACTAACATAGTGTCTAAGATAGAATTTAAACTCAGGTCTTCCTTACCCCAGGCCCAGCACTTTATTTATTGCACTACCCAGTTGGAGGTATGACAGACAATGTAGCCAGTACCAGGAAGATGAGCGATGGAAGGAATGTCATTATGAGGAATGTCAGTGCCAGAAGATAGAAGGAGTGAGAAAGGAAAAGGTTTAACACAAAAGGAAATTTGTTAATTATGGAGCAAGCATTCCAGAGAGTACAGTAGAATAGAACTAATACATCTGGAGCAGGATACTGTAGGGGTGGGGCTGAACTGGATAAGAATAAGGCTTGTAGCGTGTGTGTGTGTGTGTGTGTGTGTGTGTGTGTGTGTGTGTACATATATACATTCATACATATGTATATATGTGTTTGTGTATATATGTATGTTTACATATGTTTACATATCTAAATATAGATATGTATTTTGTGTATCCATACATATACATATATATGAAAATAACATGGTTTTACTGGCCTTAGAGATATTTCTTAACCAATGGGCAGCTGGGGATGGGGAACAGAGTTTGTACATTAGTAACCAGGGGTTCAGAATCACTGCAGTAGGGAGAGTATGAGGGGATGGTAGTATTCTAACCTATGACAAATGAGTCCAAGAAGAATACTAGTGATTGGAGAAAGGTCCATTTGGGGAAGTAGGTTCAATATCCTCCTAGGCATGGGTGGAGCTCTGGGCCTGGAGTCAGGAAGACCTGAGTTCAAATCCCATCTTAGACACTTTCAAGCTGTGTGACTGTAGGTAAGTCACTTAATGTCTCTGTTTGCCTCAGTTCCCTCAACTATAAAATGGGAGTGATAAGAGCACCTACTTCTAAGGGCTGTTGTGAAGATTCAAATGAGAAATTTGTTAAGTGCTCTAGCAAAGCACCTGGCACTTAGATAGTGCTTAATAAATGTTTACTCTTCCTCCTCTTCTTCCTACTCCTTGTTGCAGGTCCACTCTCACGGTAGGTGGTGAAGTGTCCTGTGAGGGTCCAAGGAAGCTAGATTCAAGCTAGACAGCAGGCACAAGTAGGTGGAGGTCAGCTCTGTGAATCTAGAAGCCCATTTAGGAAAGAGGAAATGGTGGTGGAGGGAGAGGTGGCAGAAGAAAAGCAGGTGTTGGAGCAGGGAGAGGCAGAGGAGGAGGAGACGATAGTGGAGGAGGGGTGGTGATGGTGAAGGAGGTGACAGTGAAGTGATGGTGGAGGAAGAGGTGGGGGAGTGATGAAGAAGAAGCTGGGGGGAGGGAGGGGAGAGGAAGGAAGGAGGTAGGTCTAACTGAAGAAGTCCCTGCAGGAAGACATAGATGGAGGTGGGTAGCTGGTTCAGGTCCCTTGGGAGGTTGACAACTAGAGACGTCCTTGGGTGCCAATAACTTCTCTCTGGGCCTCAGTTTTCTTATAAGGAGGTTGACTTGCTGTTCTCTAAACTCTTACTCTCAAGACTCCCTCATGCTGAGGGCAGCAGAAATCACAGCCCGAAAAAAAAACCCGAAGTCAATTACTCTGACCACGACCTCCCTCCCCCCTCTACATCAGGTTCCCCGCCACATCTCTAAACTTTAGTGAGGAGTCTCACATAGTCTTAAGGGCAAATGAGATCTCTTTGCCTTACTAAGCCAGGTTCTTGGGCGAGGGACTATGGATTTAATTTGTCTCTGATCATTTTCTTTTCAATTCATCCTAGATTTATCAAGCATATAGGCGAAATGCTGGGCTCCGGGGGTGCAAAGATAAAACGGCCCTTGCTTTCTGGGAGTTTACATTCTATTGGGCTAGGGTGGGGCACAATGGATCTGAGACCGTACAGTGCAGATAGTTAAAAAAAAAAAAGCTATTTCAGGACTTTAGTGAATGGGGATGGGGATGGAGAAAAGTTTATTTTTGGAGTGGCACATTTTGCAACTGCCCTATTACATTGTTTGTTCTGGTGGTGCGACTCATCTGAGATCTATCTCTCCACCCCCTCCCCCACCCCCCACCCCCGCCTCGCTCCCTCCTCTTATTCCCCTCTTCTTTCTTTAATTCTTCTTTCTCTCTCTTTTTTCTTTCTTTTTATTGCCAACTTTTTTTTTTACATCACTAAATTTTTCCTGGTATCCCTCTCCCTACCCTTCCCAGACGGCTATCCATATAACAAATATATTTAAAGGGGGGGGAGGGAGAGGAAAAATTAAAAAAAAAACAAAAACGTAAAATCAGTCGAAGAAGTGAGAATATATGCAATGCTCCGCACCCGTGGACCGCCCCACCTCTGAAAAGGAAGAGGGTGGAGTAGCCTGTCTTCCCATATTAAAGACATTTCCTAATCAACCACTGCCCACTGGAGTAAATCTGTTCTGAACCAGTGCTGAACCTCTCCTAGGTGATTTCCAAGTTGACATTTCCTAGTTTTGAACTTTACCATAGCCTCACTTAAGGACCAGAAAATTGTGCCCTGGTCCTTTAAATTTTTTTTTTTTTTTTTTGCAGATGGGGAGGAGAAATGACTCTTCATTCCTATTGTAAAGAATTAGCTTACCTCCTCTTCGTGTTTTGTTTTTTTTTCTTCTGAGAATCTCTTTCTTTGGTCGCGGTGGAGCTCCCGCGCGGGACAGCTTCTGAAGCAAGCAGTGTGCCCAGAGCTCAGCCATGCCCCAGTCGGGATCTTGCCTAGGCTGGTGACTTGACTTAACTTTGAAAGAGCGGAGGCGTGAGAGATAGAGAGGCTGCCCACCAGCATTTGAACACGGAAGCCGCTTCCGTAGGTGAGTTGCTACAGTCCAAGGGAGGAAGAAAGGGGAGAAACCCAACGTCTTAATTTTTCACGAAGTAGAACCAGGATTTAAGTGACTTCTACTGTGCCAGGCACTTTCTAAATGCTAAGGCAAAAAAAAAAAAAAACCCCAAAAAACAAAAAACAGTCCCGGCTCTCAAAAAGTTCTGTCTCGCAAGGCAGAAAAAAAAAAAGCAACAACCCAAAAACAGTCCCGGCTCTCAAAAAGTTCTGTCTCGCTAGGGAGGTAACATGCAAGATATACAAGATACATAGAGGATAAATGGGGATAGTGTCAGAGGAAAGACGTTAGCATGAAGTGGAATTTTAGCTGGAGCTCGAATGCAGAGAAGTCCGGAGATGGAGTTGGGGAGGGAGAGACTCCATGAACAGAGGACAACTAGTGAAAATGCCTTGAGTTGATAGATGGAGTATTGTGTGTGTTTATTGTCTGTCCTTTTTCTCGAAGAGGACTGAGGACATCAGGAAAGTGACCTCTTGACTTGCAAGTGAATTGTATTTAAGTGAGGGAAGTCACCAGTCTCCCCCGGAGACATCTGGGTCCAATGGCAAGCTATAGATCAGGACTATTGGAGATGGCCCGAGATGCAAGAGGTAGTGGATTGAAGAGTAAATGGGGGGAGGGGTGGAGGTTACTAAGTGGTAAGAAAACTGGAAAGGTGAAAGAGTAAGTGGAGGGGACTGAGGTGGAAGAAGACTGGAAAAGTCGGAGGGGACCCAGATTATGGAGGGCAATTGGAGATGTGAGGCAGGTGGTTAGGAGAGAGATTAGGGCTGGACAAGTAGATATAGGAATCTTCAGTTTAGTAAAAGATGGTGGAATCCATGGAAGCTGATCACATCACCAAGCGAAACAATGTGGACAGAGAAAAGAAGTCAAGAAGGATGAAGGTTGAGAAAACGACATTAGATTTGCTTTTAGGGGATCATTGGTAAATCTGGAGGAAGCAGTTTCAGTTGAATAAGCCAGATTTTAGAGTTTGGAGAGTGAGAGAAACGAAAGTGAAGGTACTGATTGTCAGTCAGTAAACTGTTTACCAAGTGCCCACTATGTCAGGCATTGTGGCAAGCAATGGGAATACAAAAAGAATTCCTGCTCCTCAAAGAGCTCACAATCTAAAGGTGGAAGACTTATAAAAGGAGAGGGAAGATATGAGGTATTGGGTGCAAAAAATGTCTGGGAGATTTAGGAGTGCCACTTGGAATAGTCTCTTGGAATAGAATGAATACGTGACTGGCCTGGGCAACCTCCTTAAGATGGAGGTTCTGGGTGGTGCCTAGGGAGAGGGAGATGTCAAGGAGTCAGGGGGTTCTACTTTCAGTGTGAAGTCGGAGAGTGGCGTGAGCTTCCAGAGTGAAGAGATGTTGTAGACAATTGTAGACAAGTTCTTTCTTAGGCATTGTAGAAAAGAGACTCA
Organism: Vombatus ursinus; assembly: GCF_900497805.2. Classification (NCBI taxonomy): domain Eukaryota; kingdom Metazoa; phylum Chordata; class Mammalia; order Diprotodontia; family Vombatidae; genus Vombatus; species Vombatus ursinus. The sequence goes on along the minus strand of NW_020954580.1, from coordinate 24,945,208 downwards.
GGAGGGAGGACCGGAGAGGAAGGGGTTTTGATGAAGGGCTGTGTTTGTTCTTACTAATGTGTTTATAGGCAGTAGAGGAAAAAAAAAAACTAGTAGGTGGACAGAAAATGAAGATTAGTGGGAGCAGAAATGACAGAGGAGTGATTGCAGGAGAAGACAGGATGGAATGAGATCACTTGTGTGTTAAGGGGATTGACTTGGCAAATAGAAGGGCCACATCATGTGAGACAGTGGTGAAGGAGGAAATAGTGGCGCAAGGCATCTGATATGAGATGAGGAGGGAAGAAGAGGGGGCTCTCTGTGAATGGCCTCAATCTTTTCAATGAAATGGGAGGCGAGGTCCTGGGCTGGGAGGGTTGGAGGAAGGGGAGCAATGGGAGGGTTGAAGAGAGACTAAAGGAATGATGGAAAATGATGATGAGCTTATCAGAAGGAATGTTTATTCCAATACTTTAAGGATAAGTAATTTCCTTGATGAGAGGACCCCCTCCACCAATGCTGATCACAACCTGTCTACCACATACCGGGTGGTCTTACCAAAGAGCTATTGTCACTAATAGTCAGTCACAAGCAAACCAGACTTCAGTGTAGGAAGGTTGATCTAAAGGAAGGATTAAAAGGAAGAAAAGAAAGGCAGCAGGCAGGGGTGGGGAACCTTCGGCCTCCAGGCCACATGTGGCCTTCTAGGTCCTTGGGGTCAGCCTTTTGATGAGTCCAAGTTTTACAGAACAAATCCTTTTATTAGGGCGATTCGTTCTGTGAAGTTTGGATTTAGTCAAAGGGCCACACTGGAGGACTTAGAGGGCCACGTGTGGTCTCAAGGCCACAGGTTCCTCACCCCTGAGTGGACAGGACCTGGAGTTAAAAAGACCTGGGCTCAAATTTCAGACACCTGTAAGTTGTGTGACTTGCTCAGTTTCTTGGGACTTAGTGGCCTGGAAGATCTCAACTACTTCTCGAAATCCATCATTCAGGGCAGCTAGGTGGCGCAGTGTATAGAGCACAGGCCTTGGAGTCAGAAGCACCTGATTTCAAATCCGGCCTCAGATACGTAACACTCACTGTGTGACTCTGGGCAAGTCACTTAACCCCAATTGCCTCACCAAAAAAACAAAAACAAACAAGCAAACTATCATTCTGTGGAAGTGAAAGAACCAATGAGTGGATCTGCATAAAGCATCAAAGTACTATAGGCACTTATGAAATACATGTGTCAGTCTGCCAGAAACGGGTTTTTAAGGAAAAAAAAATTATTTGATCTGTATCCAAACCCTTTCCAGCACGGAGAGGGATGTTGAAACTAGCATAGTCCCCATGTACTCTGACGTGAATCTGCCTCCAAAAAGATTACTGGTAACTTGTATACCTAGAAAATCTTGACCAAGGGAAAGATAGCCTGTGTCAAAATTCCACCCCATTCTCTGAGTAACACTGATTTATGCCGATTGTATCTATTGATTTAAAAATATTTATTGATTCATTCATTTAAAGATAACAAATCATTACATGTTAACATAAATAATATTTTAATGAAATTAACTATTTTCCAAAACAAAAAAAAATTAATGATCAGAATGGCATTGTTTTACATAGTTCTGCAAATCTCTTTAATATATGTCTTAATGAAGGATAGCTGAATTCTCATATCTGGAGTTAATATTCCATCTGGTCCTGGGGATTTTTTCTTAGGGAGCTCAATGATGGCTTGATCAATTTCTTTTCTAAGATAGGGTTTTTTAAGTATTTTATTTCCTCTTCTGTTAATCTGGGCAATTGCTATTTTTGTAACTATTCATCCATTTCACTTAGATTGCCAGATTTATTGACATATGATTGGGCCAAATAGCTCCTAATAATTGCAAAATTTCATCTTCATCAGTGGTGTATTCACCATTTTCATTTTTGATAACTGGTAGTTTGGTTTTCTTTTTTTAAAATAAAATTCATCAATTATTTATCTACTTTATTGTTTTTTTTTTTTCATAAAACCAGCTCCTAGTTTTATTTATTACTTCAGTAGTTTTCTTACTTTCAACTTCAGGATTTCCAATTTGGTGCTTAATTAGGGTTTTTTCATTTGTTCTTTTCTTGCCTTTTTTAGTTTCCTGCTCAACTCATTGATCTGCTCTTTCTCTGTTTTATTGATGTAAGTGTTTAGAGATAAAAAAATTTTTTCCCTAGGTACTGCTTTGGCTGTATCCCATAAATTTTGGTATGTTGCCTCATTGTTATTCTCTTTGTTGAAATTACTTATTGTTTCTATGATTTGTTCTTTGACCCACTCATTCTTTAGGATTCGATTATTTAGTTTCCAATTCATTTTTATTTTATGTTTTCACAGTCCCTTATTGAATATAATTTTAGTTGCATCATGGTCTGAAAAGGATGCATTTAATATTTCTGATTTTCTACATTTGTTTGTGAGGTTTTTATGCTCTAATGGTCAATTTTTGTGAAAATTGCTGTGTATACCTGAGAAAAAGGTATACTCCTTTCTATTCCAATTCACTTTTCTCTAGAGGTCTATGATAGCTGACTTTTTTTTGTTTGTTTGTTTAGGCAGTTGGGGCTAAGTGACTTGCCCAGGGTCACACAGCTAGTAAGTGTCAAGTGTTTGGTCTGAGGCGGGATTTGAAGTCAGGTCCTCCTGACTTCAGGGCCAGTGCTCTATCTACTGTGCCACCTAGCTGCCCCTGGCTTATTCTAAAACTCTATTTATCTCTTTAATTTCTTTCTTGTTTATTTTATAATTAGATTTATCTAGTTCTGAGAGGAGAAATTTGAGGTCCCCCAGTAGTATAGTTTTACTGTCCATATCTTCCTTTAACTTTTCCTTTAAGAATTTGGAGTCTATGTGATTTGGTGCCTAGATGTTTATTATTAGTATTACTTCATTGTCTATGGTAACTTTTAGCAAAATATAGTTTTCTTGCTTATCTCTTTTAATTAGATCTAATTTTGTTTTTGCTTTGTCTGAGATCATGATTGCCACCCCTGCTTTTTTTTTTTTAACCTCAGCCGAAGCATAATTGATTCTGCTACAGCCCCTTATGTTTACCCTGTGTGTGTCTCTCTGTTTCAAGTGTGTTTCTTGTAAACAACATATTGTTGGATTCTGGTTTTTAAATCCTTTATGCCTTCCATTTCCATTTTATGAGAGAGTTCATTCCATTCCCATTCTCAATTATGATAATTAAGTATTTCCCTTCATCCATTTCTCCCCCTGTTTATCTTTCTCTTTCTCTTTTTCACCCTGTCCCTCCTCAAAAGTCTATTTTGCTTCTGACTACTACCTCCTTTAATTCACCCCTCCCTCTATCATCACCCCCTCCTTTCCTACTTCCTTGTATGATAGGGTATGATAGGGTATGATAATTTCTATACCCAACTGAGTGTGTATGTTATTCCCTCTTTGAGCCAATTATGATGAGAGTATGGTTCAAGTGCTTCCCCTCACCTTCTCCATCTTCCCCTCCATTATAAAAGCTTCCTTTCACACCTCCTTTATGTGACATAATTTTTCTAATTGTTCCTTTCCCTTCTCCCTTCTCTCAGTGCATCCTTCTTTCTCATCCCTTAATTTTATTTTTTTGAAATCATCTCATCATTGTCATCTCACACCCATGCCCTCTGTCTATGTATACGCCTTCTAACCTTCTCTACTAATGAGAAAGTTCTTAGGAGTTACAATTATTCTCTTCCCATCTAGGAGTGTAAACGTTTAACCTTATTGATTCCCTTTTAATTTCTCTTTCATGTTTACCTTTTTATGCTTCTCTTGAATCTTGCATTTGAAAGTCAAATTTTCTGTTCAGTTCTATTCTTTTCATCAGAAATGTTTGAAAGTCCTCTACTTCATTAAATGCCTATTTTTCCCCCGAAGGATTATACTCAGTTTTGCTAGATAGGTTATTTTTGTTTGTGATCCTAATTCCTTTACCTTCCATAATTTCATATTCCAAGCCTTCTGAGTCTTTAATGTGGAAGCTGCTAAATCTTGTATGATCCTGACTGTGGCTTCACAATATTTGAATGATTTCTTTTTGGCTGCTTGAAATATTTTCTCCTTGACCTTGGAACTCTGGAATTTGGCTGTAAATATTCCTGGGAGTTTTCATTTTGGGATCTCTTCCAGGAGGTGATAGGTGGATTCTTTCAATTTCAATTTTACCTTCTGGTTTTAGGATATCAGGGCAGTTTTCCTTAGGCTCTTTTTTGTTTTTTTATCATGACTTTCAGGTAGTCCAATAATTCTTAAATTATCTCTCTTTGGTCTATTTTCTAGGTCAGTTGTTTTTCCAATAAGATATTTCACATTTTTTCCTATTTTTTCATTCTTTTGATTTTGCTTTTTTGTTTCATAGTGTCTCGTGGATCCATTAGCTTCTACTTGCCCAATTCTAATTTTTAAAGAATTATTTTTTTTCAGTGAGCTTTTGTACCTCTTTTTCCATTTGGTCAATTTAACTGTTTAAAGCATTCTTCTCTTCAATGGATTTTTGTGCCTCTTTCACCATTTGGCCAATTTTGTTTTTCAAGATATTCTTTTCTTCAGTTTTTTTTAAATGAAGCTATTCACTCTCTTTTCATAATTTTCTTGCATCACTCTCATTTCTTTCCCCAATTTTTCCTCTACCTATTTTATTTGATTTTTAAAAATCCTTTTTGAGTTCTAGGAATTCTTCTTGGGATTATATCCAATTCATGTTTTTTCTTCGAGGCTTTGCTCATAGTTTGACATCATTGTCTTCTTCTGGGTTTGTGTCTGGATCTTCCCTGTCACCATAGTAATTTTCTATGGTCAGGTTCTTTTTGTTGTTGTTGTTTGCTCATTTTTTCTGCCTAATTTTTGACTTTTAACTTTATATTAAAATTGGGCTCTGCTTCTGGGGTAGAGGGGGCACTGTTCTAAGCTTCAGGCCTTTTGTACTACTTTTTTTGGGGTTAGCTCTGGGGGGTGTGGGGTGGGGTCTATAGATTTTCAGTGCTTCCAAGGTGGTATGATCTAAGGTGTGGTTACTGCTCTCCTGGCCTGTTCTCTGTCCTTCACCCAAGAAGGGACCTTGTTCCCCTGTAGCCACCAGCCCTAGCACTCTTCTTGGCCCTGAGACCTGGACTAGGTCCCTTGCTCTCCTGCAGCCACAATTACTAGTGCCCCCCTCTGTCTTGGAATTGAGACCAGGGTCCCCACTCCCTTGTGAGTGACCACAAGCACTCCTCTTCATCCTGGAACTGCAGTCAGAGTTCTTGCTTCCCTCGCTAGCCACAAGTGCTATTGCCCCTTTTGGCTCTGGGACTTTGACCGGGAACCACATTTGGGCAATGCAACAGTGACCTGAACCCAACCAGCAAAGGATCTCCTGCATTCTCCTTCCAACTCGTTGTCCAATCTTGCCACCAGCCATAGGCTGAGAGTTCCCAAAGTTGCTGCTGCTGCCAGTGCAGTTGCCTTCAAGGCCCAATGCCGGTGCCATGTAGGGTGTGCTGTACTCCAGGCCTGACCACCATCCCATTGGACCTTTCCTGCTCACCTCCTAAGTTGTCTTGGGCGGAAAATTGTTTCACCCAACCTTTTGTTTGTTCCGCCTCTCCAGAATTTGATTTGAGTCATTATTTTAGGGAGAGCTTGGCTGAGTGCTTTTCTGTGCCACCATCTTGGTTCCACCCATCCTGTATATCAGTATTTTAAAGCCAGACTAATTTTTTTCTGGTTCTGGGTTATAAGTATATACTATGGATTCAGTTTGAAGCATAGTACAAGTTTTAGACATTTTTAAAGATGAGGATTCAACAAATTAAATTAAATTTTTGGAAAGGTAAAGATAAGTCTAATTATTGTAATGGTTCTAGTCTAGACAGCCTAAATTTTTGTTCCACTTTCTGAGCAATATAGCCACCTTTGGAAATTTCAGGAAAACAGAGAGAAGTCACCATAAACCATCAAGTGATTTACCTCTCAGCATATGCTTAAGTCTAGAGCAGTCAAATTTAAAAAAAAAATCATGCAAGTGGCTACAACAGGGTCTTAAAATTACCTTCGAGGGAAAAAAAAATAAAATTACCTTTGGAATTTATTTTTAGCACCAAATCTAGCATCATAGTTGATGATTTCAGCAGATGTGTTGAAGGGAATTCTGGCTGGCTGTGTTCACAAGTGTTAGACATGTTTCCAACAAGCTAAAGTTGCATCACCCTATCATGAATTCCATGTGGCTGTGCGGAAGATTTCATGTGGTTCTATATCAGTTTTGAAGCTTAAGACTTTCTTCCCCAGTCCATATCACACAGAGAACTTAATTTAAAAAACAAATCTAGACAATTCTGATGCAAATGACAATAAATAACTAACAGAAATGACTGTGAAGAACTTTACAAATAGAAAATGCCTCATGATGTGAAGCTTTAGCCCAAGGATTTAAATTTGAGTATAGAATGACAGGTTTTTTCCTTATGCATTTTGCCATTGGCACTAAATATTTGTCCAATCAGAACAGTAGAATGAAACTGATTAGAATCATGCTGATTTCATTTTACCATATGCATTTTGTTTTTAAAATGCATTTTAATGTTGCCTTATCTCTGCATCACATTGATTTCTTACCCCTTCCTCTACCTTGTCACTTAGAAAATTGAATAAAAACGTCTGATACACAGACCACGTGGCAGAATGCAAATAGTCAGCCGTCTACCTCTCTTTCATAAAGAATGAGACGAGTTTTATTACCTCTTCTCCAGGACCTTCACTGGTTTTGCCATCACTCAGAGTTCAGCTTTGTTTTAGTGATTTCTCCCCCACTTACATTGGTCATCATGTTTATTGCTCTCCTTGCTCGTCTTACTTCCCTTTGTATCAGTTAATGCATATCTTTCCAAACGGGAGTGCTGGTACACGTCTGTGATCCCTGCTACTAGTGGAGGCTGAGATTGGTGGATTGCTTGAGTTCAGGAGTTCTGAGTTGTAGTTGGGCTAAGGCCTATCTGGTGTCTACACTAAATCCCACATCAATGTGGTGTATCTCCAGGAAGTCGGGTGGAAGTGGTGCTGCCTAGCTAGGAAACAGAGTAAGTAGGTTAGAACTTCTGTGCAATCCCAAGTGACTGGGTGAGATAAGGATACTCAGTCCTAAAAATAAGTAAATAAAAATAAACCACCCCACAAAACTAAAAAAACAAAACAGAACTCCACATATCTTTCCATGTTGATCTGAATTCCTCTTATTTGTCATTTCTTCCTGCATAATAATGTTCCATTACATTTTAATACCATAATTGTTTTTTTTCCTTCTGCCAGTCATTCCGCAATCATTGGGCACTCAATTTGTTTCCAGCTCTTTGCTACCCCAGGGTGCTGCTATCAGTATTTTGGTATATATTAGACATTTGTTTCAGTGTTGAATTTTTTATAGTTTTTTTTGAAATTGCTGGATATACAGTTTAGTCATTTTTCTTTTATAGACAAATAGACAGTTCAGTCATTTTTCTTTTACAATTCCAAACTGAAATTCAAAATAGTTGGAACACTTTGCAGCTTCCCCAGTAGTGCACTAGCATGCCCTTCTTGCTACAGCTCCTCCATATAATTATTGTTCCCATATTTTTCATCTTTGCCAGTTTGTACAGTGTGTGTGTGAATAAAACCTTAGTTAATTTAATTTGTATTTCTTTTTACTATTTGTCATTTAGAGCATGCTTTCATATGGTCATTTCCAGTTGGTAGTTCTACTTTTGAAAAGTAATTTCATATCCTTTGACTATTTCTCTACATTTGAATGGCCATTGGTGTTATGTATCTTTTGTCAATTCCCTTTATATTTTAGGTATCAGATTTTTATTGGTAATATTGGATACAGATATAGGTACAGCGTCAAAATGGTGGAATCAAAGATCACAACTGCTAAACTTTCCGCAAAACCTCCTCTATAAAATAACCACAGAAAAACACCAAACCAAATTCTGAGTGGGAAAGCCAAGAAAAAAATCAGTGAGTGATTTTTCCAGGACATATTATGAAGACAGAAGAAGAGTCTGTGGACTCTGGGATGGAGGCTGCCTGGGAGTGAGCCATGAAGTGATACTAGCTGTGGTCCATGGCGCTGCATAGGGAGCAGTGCCCAGCAGTACCCAGGAAAAGTAAGGGGATTGAACACTTGGTCAGAAAGTGATACCAGCGGACTTCTGTACTAGCCCAAGGTGCAGGATCAGGTGCCATTTGGCAGCTCTGTTGCTCATTACCCAGTTTGGGGTGGAGAGGAGAGGTCAGAGTCATGAGGGAGTAGGAGCCTCTATTTGTGTAAGGACCAGAGAGTGCGCAGACCAAGAGGGCAGTAGCCAGATCTCTCTCTCTCTCTCTAGTTTTCACCATATGGAAAGCACCAAAAATCTACAGGCTCCCAGACTGAGCTGTGAAAGGAGCAGAAGGACGTAAAAGACAAAAGCTCAGGCCAGTTATCCCTACCGAAGATGAGTAGAGCCCAACTTTAACAAAGAGTCTGAAGTCAAGAAATAGACTGGAAAAATGAGCAAAAAAAAAAAAAAGAAAGAAAGAAAGAAAAAGAAAAAAAGGAAAGAAACTGGCCATAAAAAACTACTATGACAGGAATGCAAAAGACAAACTCAGAGGAAGACAATGATGTGAAAACAGCTATAAGCAAAGCCTTAAGAAAAAGAAATGCAGATTGGACACAAGTCCAACAAGAATTCCTGGAAGAACTTTTTTAAAAAAAAGTAAGAAAAGAGCAAAAAAGTGATTCTTAAAATCAATAAGAATAGTAGAGGAAAGTTGGGAAAAGAAATGAGAGCTATACAAGAAAATTACAAAAAAAGAATTAACAGCTTCATAAAAGATGTACAAAAATACTAAAGAAATTAACTGCTTAAAAATCTGAATTGGACAAATGCTAAAAGAGATACAAAACCACAGTGAAGATAATATTGGGTGCACATATTTTGGGCCAGGTTGTGAAGGGCTTTAAAAGCTAAGCAGAAGAATTTATTTTTTTCCTAGAGTCAATGGGAAGCCATTAGAGTTAAATGACTAGAATTTGTAAAAAAAAGGTCTCCAGGCTCCATATTCATTACATTCTCCATAACAAAACTTACCCCTTATAACAGAACTCCTCTCAAAGCCCTTAATAATTTCATATTTTCTCAGATCTCCTATCAAAATTTGCTGTTAGGAAAAGATCTGAAAGTCATTTACGCCAAGTGCCAGTTTGTCAACTTAAATCACTACCCCCAATGGCTATCTGCATTTTAATATCAATCAATCAACTAGCATTTATTAAGCACTTAGTATGTCCCAGATACTGTCTTAAGCGCTTGGAATACAAAGAAAGGCACAAACAGGATCCTCATAGTCTAATGGGGGAGAAGATGTGTCAACAACTATGTACATATAAGATCTATACTGTATAAATGGAAAGTGATTTTAGAGGCCATAGGAGGAGGAAGGATAGGAAAGGTCTGCTGACAATCATATACCTCAGTACTTACAAGAAATGGAGAACTTGAGGATGTAGTATTACCCACCACTAACCTGGCTTACAATCACCAGACCTCCACAAAATTCCCCCTCCAGTGTCTCATTGCAGTATGGAGGTCGCTCTGGATTTCCAAAGTCTTCGGTGGTAGTGTACAAGGTTTTGGAATGATTCTACCAATGTGGAATGACTTTGAATATGTGTGTGAAGGATAACCTATGCCTTCTGGTCAAGTAATAGTCTACCTAATAACAGAGACATTCATGACCTGAAAATTGGATACTAAGTGATCAATTTTTTTACTTTAGGGAGACACATAAAACAGGCATCAAATGTCCTTATTTAAATGAGTAGTTCTGTGTCAGAGCTTTGCTCTGAAATTTCTGTGTGATCCTGAGCAAAGTACTAAGTCTCAGTGTTTTTAGCAGTATATTGATGGGCTGACTGGGTGCTATTTTGAAAAATTAGCCCTTTTGTTTGCAGCGAGGTTGTATAGAACTGAGATAATCAGTTTAATCCCTGCAGCTAGGTGGCTTGGTGGATATAGTACTGGGCTTGTAATCAGGAAGACTCATCTTCCTGAGTTTGAATATGGCCTCACACATTTACTAGCTGTGCGACCCTGGGCAAGTCACTTAACCCTGCTTGCCTCAATTTCCTCATCTGTAAAATGAACTGGAGGAGGAAATGGCACTTCAATATCTTTGCCAAGAAAACCCCAAATAGGGTCATGAACAGTCAAAAATGACTGAAAATAACTGAATGTCTACTCCATTAGATTGTAAACTCCTTGAAGGCAGGACTCTCTTTTGCCCCTTTTTGTATTCCCAACATTTAGCACATTTAGCATATAGTACCTGTTTAATAATTTTAAAAAATTAATTCAGGTGAAAATGACATGCCTTGGCAACAGATTGGATATGTGGGGGCGGGTGGGAAGGGGAGCATCAAAGATAGTGAAGAGTCAGGAATAACTCCTAGGTTTTGAGCTTGTGGGACTAGAAGGATATGTTGCCCTATACAGCAATTGAGAAAGTAGGAGTGGGGGGAGGGTTTAGAAGGAAAGACATTGAATTATGTTTAATTTAAGATGGACATCCACTTTGAAATGTCTGAAAGGCATTTGGAGATTGGGGCAGGAAAAGTAGATTTGAGAATCATCAGTATAGAAAAAGCAATTAATTCTAAGGGCGCTGAATAGATCACTAAATAAAGTGGTTTAGAGAGAGAAGCCTTACTTGCTTGTTGACTGATTGAAGATTCACACTTAAAAATGGAAAAAGAAAGGAGTGGGATCTGAGGAGGTCCAATTTACTGCAGTTGGTAATGGATTTGTTTAGAGTGGTGAGTGGGGAAAAGAGAAAAAAGGTAGTTTGCATATACACAATGAAAGAAAAAGGAGGAAAACATTTAGGGCAAATTACACATTGAATTCTTTTTTAGATAAGGTGCAGCTGGAAATATCCTCTTAGCAGTTAGAGACTTGAGTTTAGAATTCCGAGACTGGTCAGGACTGGAAGCACAGATCAAAGATGTGGAAATCCTCAGTGGAATGTACAGTCCTTGAGGACAGAGACTGCTTTTAAAATTTGTTTTTGTACCCTTAGATAGACAGCCAGATTAAAAAGAAAAAAGATACAGAAAGGTAGCTAGAAAAAGCATTTTTTAATGTGCCATTGGGGATACAGATACGAGAAAGCAAGTTTCTGAAGAAGTTTCTAAAGTCAAGGAGCTGGCTATCATTGGTCTAATGGGATAAGGAAAATAAGAAGGAAAAAAGACTGCAAGTCCTGATGGGGTACAAAAGAGTGCTTGAGGCAGATGGAGCAAGCTAGGAGATAAGATGCAGGATGTGACCAGTCAGAAAAGTGATCAAAGAAGACTATGCATTGAAGCCCCCACTGTGGAGTTCTGATTCTTGGAAATCCCCATTGAGGATTGAGAAAAAGCCATTAGATCTGGTGATAATTCCCCTCTGACTGTGATTTCCTTGGGGGCTAATCTGAAAGTGTCTCAGTCTCCTCTCGCATTGGGCAATTCATAGTTCACCAACCTAGGTCTCTGGCCCATTTGACTTTTGCGTGGTAAGAACTGGCCCTGGCTGAATGCTGTGCCTTGGACTTGGTAGAGTGTTACAGAGCTCTCACCCACACAGTTTACTGTTCTGGTGACCTGTCTCATTCCTTCTGTTCCTCAGTTCTCTCATCCAGCACCAGCAATTCGAAGCCTGCTTTCCCTAGCACCTAGGTTGCAACACTGGCAGGCTTTTATTTCTGAAGGGCTGTCACCAAGTTTGCTGTTGTGGCCTGAGCAAAATTCTGAAGCCTGGAGCCAGGGCTTTCCACTGCATTGTAAAGAGAAGGGGTGGACCAGGAAATAGAGGTGACCTTGTTGTAAGCTTGCATGATTTTGTTGTAAGCTTGCATCATGTGCCTGGGTCTGCTGGTACCACCTGGCTGCCAATAGCGTGGGAGGTCAGTGGAGGAGGACTGAATGAGTTCAGGATGAGTGAGTGTTAGCTCCTAGGTTTGTTTGTTTGTTTTTTCAAACTTTCTTTTAGGTTCTTGATGTCCTAGTCCTAAGTCATGGAGTTAGCGGAAGTTGCTTTATCTTTGGTACCTAATTTCTGTTTTTGAGAGGTTAGAGAAGTCATGGGAATCAGAGAAAATGTTGAATCTGCTATTTTATTGCTCCCATGACCCTGAATTATCACCAGTGATTTCTTAATCACCAGAACTAGTGGTTTTTTCCTCAATCCTCAGCTTTCTTGACTTTTCTGTAGTCTTTGACACTGCATCCCTCTCTGCAGGATCAAAGAGGAGAAGGAGAGAGGAAAACCAAGAGAATATGATGCCTTTGGAGCTAACAAAAGACAGAACAACCCCTCAATGAGGGGCTGGCCAACAGTATTAAAACTGTGGAGAGATCCAGGGGAATGAGAAACCAGAAAAAATAATTTGTTTTGGCTATTTGGTCATATATGTGGCTTGGAGTGCATGTTAAATTAGGGCCAGGATTTTTTATACCTCGGAGGCAAGCACTGTGAAAGGCATCCTTAGTAGGGTATAGGATGGAATGGTTGGTACCCTGAGGGGATAAGGGACAGAAACCCTAGGGCATCATGAGGTAGATGCTGGGGAGTCTTAACCCTTGGGGAGAATGCCTGTAGGGAGAAGTGTGCTATCTATTAGCTTCTTATTTTAACTAATTTTTAAAATAACTATAACTAGATGCTTAATGGCAGGTGTTTCTTGACACTTAGCCTCCAACAAATTTAATGACTGAGGCTGGGGGTGGGGTGGGAGTGCAGTGGTAGCTTTTGCAGCAAACAGGTAAGATGCTTTTACGGAGGAACCTCTCCTGCCCTACACCCCATCTTCCTTCGAAAGAACAACCCAAAAAAGCACCGTGACAGGATGTTAGAATTGGAAGGGACCCTAAAGGATCATTCAGTCCAATTCTTTCGTTTTTCAGGGGAGGAAACTGAGGCCCCAGAAAGGGAAGTGACTTGTTAAAGGGCACGGAGGAAGGCTCTTTTTCAGTTTTTACTAAAATTGAGACTGAGCTGTGGTGTAATCAAATTTTAGCGTGCCATTGGGGATACAGATACGAGAAAGCAAGTTTCTGAAGAAGTTTCTAAAGTCAAGGAGCTGGCTATCATTGGTCTAATGGGATAAGGAAAATAAGAAGGAAAAAAGAAGGAAAAAAGACTGCAAGTACTGATGGGGTACAAAAGCTGTGGTGTAATCAAATGGAGTCCAAACTTCAAAAGACTAATTGTCAAAGCTGGAAAGAACCTTAGAAACTCTCTTGTTCAACCCCCTCGTTTTACATATGGAGAAAGGGAGGTTCAGAGAGGAAATAGCTTGCCCGATATGACCGAGTAAGCAGGTATCCCAGCAGGGACTAGACCTTGCATCTCCTGATGTCCACCTCAGCTCTCTTTTAGCCTGCTGATATTTTACAGGGTCCTTCTGTAAAAGTCGTCCACTGGTACAAAGCAGTGCCTTTTTAAGGGTAGGAGAATGTTATTTCCTCTACGAGGAAAGAAATGCTTAAAACACGGATGATTCAAGCATGCTCTAATATTGTTTTTGTGTGTGTGAGGCAATTGGGGTTAAGTGACTTGCCCAGGGTCACACAGCTAGTGTCAAGTGTCTGAGGCTGAATTTGAACTCAGGTGCTCCAAACTCCACAGCTGGGTGCTTTATCCACTGTGCCACCTAGCTGCCCCATCCGCTAATATTCTTAAAACACGAAGCACTTTGTGGGAGTGCTGAAGAGATATTTAACATTCACCTAGGAGTTGTGCTATTCAAGAAACTAGTAATAAAAATAGCCAGCATTTCTATAGCACATACTATGTGCCAGGCATTGTGCTAAGACCTTTTAACCAACTATCTAATTTGATCCTCCTAACAACTCTGCAAGGTAGCTGATATTACCGTCCCTGTTTCAAGGTTGAGGAAACTGAAGCAAATAGAAGATAAGTGACTCCAGGGGTCATCCAAGCCACTAAGTGTCTGAGGCAGAATTTGAACTCTGGTCTTCCTGACTCCAAGCCTAGCGCTTCATCTACTGTGTCACCTAGTTTCCTGCCAAGTTCTGACAAGCCACACGTCTGGAATTTTTAGTCTTTGGGCTGCCGAATTCTCCTGGTGCTTTCTCCTGGCAGTAAGGGGTGCATGTCTTCTGAAAAGATCTGCATTCGCAGCAATCATTTCCAGCTGCTTTTTAGCACTTAGGAACTTCTGACTTCAGGGACTCATAAGAGTAGACCCATAGGTAGAAATGCCCAACTGTCAGAGTCACTACTCAGTCACCTGTGCTTAGGGAAAGAAAAGCAAAGCAGAAGAGGCAGTCAGGGATTTGAGGCTCAGTGCCGGGCTTGCCCAGTCCATCTGTCAATACTTTGTGCCAGGCTCAGAACTGAGTGTGCATACAAAAGGTTCAAGTGGACCTACTCTCTTTCTTCCTTGGAAGGAGGCAAGAACTGCTTTAAGACTCTAGTTGTGGAGATTCCCTCCATGAGCCTTTTGCATTCAAAAGGCTTTTTTTTGTGTGTGTGTGTGTTATGCTGAGATAGGCCAAAAGGCAATAGTTTGCTTAGAAATGGAGAGAAAAAAGGGGCAGCTTGATGGCGCAGTGGATAGAGACCTGAAATTGCCCTGGAATCATGAGGACCTGAGTTCAAACCTGTCCTCAGACACAAGATACTCACTAGCTGTGTGACCCTGGGCAAGTCACTTAACCCCAATTGCCGCGCGGGGGCAGGAGAAGGAGAAGAAAAGGCCTCTCTATATCAGGAATTTTTGGAATCAGTCTCATGAAGCCAATGTATGGATAAGGACTGGAAACTCCTTGGCCAGTCCTCTCCATAACATGCCTCTCACTCAATCAGTAAACAAGATGCATCCCACTAGTTGAAATGTCAGTATCTTGAGTGCCTGACTATTTCACTTTGGTATTTCTATTCTCAACACCCTGGAGCATTACCTGGCAGCTAATAGGTACCTAATGAAAGCTTGGTGATTGATTGAAAAAACATTTGGGAATATAACCATTATTCAATGACAACTGCTGTGGATTGCTGTTTTGTGGGTTTGAATAATCTTATCTCTCACACAGTAAATTCCACCTGGATCTGATTACTTTAAAATTTCATATGAAAAAACTAGAAGTAAAAGGAACAGTACAAGGAAGAACATTTTTATAAACGAAATAAAAGAAAGCATCAGAGACAAAATTGATAGGTGTGACTATGCAAAGATAAAGTAATTTGATATGATAAAAAGAAATTGATCAATAATTAAAAGATAAGAAACAGATTGGAAAAATACTTGTAGGAAACACAGCAGACAAAGGTTTGAAATGTAGAATCAGGAAATGATACATATCTATAAGAGCAATATATATTGTCCAATAAACTTGGACAAGTCAATTAATCTTTATTAGCCTCAGTTTTCTTATCTGTAAAATGAGGGGAGTGAACCATATGAAGTCCCTTATAGGTCTAAATATATGAAGTAAGAACTATGGATATATTTTTAAATTTTCTCCCTCCCTCTTCTACTTTTCACCTCTTGCTCTGGGAACTTTGAGTCTATTAGTCTATTTAGTCTTTTAGTCTATTATTTCCATCCATTCCTTATGATTTCCTAGACTAAAACACTCTTTCCTAGATGCTACTGCCTCTTATATGTTATTCTCCCCTATTAAAATGTAAGTTCCTTGAGAGCAGGGACTTTCTCTGTTTTGTATTTGTATCCCCAGGACTTAGCACAGTGCCTGGAATATAGGAAATGCTTAAATAATTTTTTCATTCATTCAAAAGACATTAACAGATTATTTTCTTTCTTTTTTAAAATAACTATTTTCTTGATGCTCTTTTTTTTTTAAGCATTACTATCACTTCCCAATGACTCCTAATCCTGCCAATACAATCAATCTTCCCTTGTAAAAAGTACATACAGGCAGGCGACACAAATCATCACATTGTAAAATGTAGTTCTCATTTTATACCAGTAGCCAGTCCATGGTTTCTCTTCTGAAAGCAAGAGGTATACTTCATCTTCAGCATTCTGAAATTGTAATACGCTTCATTGAATAGATCATTTTCAAAAGAGGAAATACAAAAAATTTGTGACCACATGATGAGATGTTCAATTTCCCTAATAATCAGAGAAATACATTTTTAACATTCCTTTTTAAAATTTTGTGTTCCAAATTCTATTCCTTTCTGTAGTCACTCCCCAACCCATTGAGAAAGCAAGCAATATGATATGAATTATACATAGGAAGTCACACAAAACATATTTCTATATTTGCTACATTGCAAAAAAAGGGGCAAGAAAAAGAAAGAAAGTGAAAAACATTATCTTCAATCTGCACTCCGAAATCATCAGTTCTCTTTCTGGATGTAGCTAGCACTTTTCATCATGAGTCTTTTGGAATTGTTGTGGATCATGGTATTTATCCGATTAGCTAAGTCTTTCACATTTGATTATCCTTATAATATTGCTGTTAACTGGGTACAGTATTCTGATTCTGCTCACTTCACTTTGCATCAGTTCACATAAGTCTTCCCAGGTTCTTCTGAAACCATCCTACTCTTCATTTCTTATAGCACAATTGTATTCCATCATGATCACATATCACAATTTGTCTAGCTGTTCTCCAATTGATAGATATTCCCTCAATTTCCAATGTTGTCTTATTGTTGTCATTCTTTTTAATGAAATTGTTAATTGTTACTATTATTTGTTCTTTGACCTCCTCATTCTTTAGGATTAGACTAATTTGTTTCCAACTAATTTTTAATCTGTGCTTCCAAGGCCCTTTATTGAATGTAATTTTTATTGCATTAAGGAACAAAAAGGGTACATTTAATGTTTCTGCTTTTCTGCATTTGTTTGTGAAGGTTTTATGCCCTAATGCTTAGTTGTTTTGTAAAGGTACCATATACAGCTGAGGAAAAAGGCATACCCCTTCTATTTCCATTCATTTTTCTTCAGAAGTCTATCATATCTAACTTTTCTGAAATTCTATTCATCTCTTTAACTTCTTTCTTATTTATTTAATGGTTAGATTTATCTAGTTCTGAGACAGGGTAGTTTGAGGTTCCTTACTAATATAGTTTTATGCAGTTGCCACAGCCTCTAAGGCCCACAGTTGGTGTTGTCAACATTCTTTACTCCCAGCCAGTCCCTATCCCAGTGTAACAGACCT
Source organism: Vombatus ursinus (assembly GCF_900497805.2). NCBI lineage: Eukaryota > Metazoa > Chordata > Mammalia > Diprotodontia > Vombatidae > Vombatus > Vombatus ursinus. The sequence goes on along the minus strand of NW_020954580.1, from coordinate 24,928,001 downwards.
CTTCTTCCAACCTTCTAAGTTGTCTTTGGCTAGAAAAATGTCTCATACCATCCTTTTGTTGGCTATGCTGCTAAAGAATTTGTTTTGTTATTTTAAAGTTGTTTGGAAGAGAATGTTAGGAGAGTTTGGCTAGAATGCTCCCTCTATGCTGCCATTTTGGCTCTGCCTTAGAAATAAGTATTAAAATAATTATTAATAATAATTATCATCAATATAATGATAATCCCATTTAAATGGGTTATGGTTATAATTGTTAATATAATAACTATAACTATAATAATAAAAAATTAATAATTTAAAATATTTTATTGGTAACTTTTGTTTTTCACATCACCAGAATTTCTCCAGATAGCCCTTTCTCCTCTCCCATCCCAGAGAACCATCTTAAAGAAAAATAGTAATTTTTAAAGAGAAAGGGGGAAAAAAAGAAAAAAGATGGAGATGAGACACAACACATCAGAAAAGCCAAATCAATACTTTGAAAAAGTCTAGATAAGGAACACTCAATGAGAATATTCCCTTTCCCAGGGCAGATTGATACCTCCCTGTTCTGCCCCTTCTAGTCTTATAGAGTTGCCTGGACGTTGAAAAGTGAAATAATTTGCTCAGAGTCCCAGGCCAATATGTGTCAGGGGACTAACTTGAATCTAGGTCCTCCTGACTCTCAGATCAGTTCTCTAGCCATTATACCACACAGCCTCTCATGCTACAAAACCACCTGTTGTCAGGGAAAGAATGAGAAAGTTGGTTTTAAACCCAACCTGGCACCTAGTAGCAGCTTAAGAAATATTTGCTTGCCTAATTAATTAAGGGAATTAATTATGGTATAATTATGGTTGAATTAATTCAGCTTGAATTAATTATAGTATATTTAATATAATGGAATATTTGGTGACATAAAATGACAAATATATAAATAGAAGGAAAAAGAGAAAGACCTACAGGAAATGATTCAAAATGAAATGAATGGAATCAGAACATTAAGTAAAACTGTATTTTTTTTTTAAAGGAAAAAGTCAAAGGTGATAGAACTTTAAATCAATTTGAAAAGGTACCCAGATCAAATCCATTTTTTGCCTCTTGTTTGTTAATTTGTTTCTTTGGACTTTGTTAAAGGCTTGTAAGTGATATTTGATTCATTTGATTTGGTCATTTGTCTTTGTTGAGAGTTATTACATTAATAATACAAATATTTAAAAAAGGGGGGGAGTTGAACGTGTGCAACATGCTATAGCTGAATGAAAGAGTGAAAATGGGTCTCTGTGTGTGTGTGTGTGTGTGTGTGTGTGCAAAAACTTCTGACACCAGATGTTGAAAACTCTTGGGCCCCCCCAAGAACAGTTCAAAGTGAGCTAAGGTAGTCAGAGGGAATGTTTTGGGGCTTCATGTGTGTATTATTTTTCCTAAAACAATTATGTATGTATGCCTGAGTGAATCCAGAAAAGCCTTGGAGAAATGTTGATTTTGCTGAACCAAGAAAAAGTCTTGGTAATGAGTAGGGCAAACCCACTAACTGTCACATTCAGGATGTTTCATCATACAGGAAGTCACTGGTTAGACTGTACTTCAGCTTTTCAATTAATCTGTATTTTTTGCTGGGCTTTAGAAGTGCTCAGCCCTTTCTCCGAACTGCTGCATTTATGAGAAAGCCTGGAATTATTTCTTGGGGTAAGATCCTATTGGGTGAAGCTTTTCTCTTCTGACTTCTCAGGTTTGGTGAGGGCAAACACCCTCATCCCTGGTGGTGGTGGTGGAGGGGATAAAGGGGTTGCATTAACTTCACTTTTAATCAAACATATACGAACTGTCAGAAACCCTGGAAATCTATTCAATTCTAACTTAGGTTGCTTTGGAAAGGGATTTGGACATTGTAGACAAGTTCAGATCTTTGATTTATAACTCACTATACTGGTATAGGACTTATTACAAACACCCCATTGGTTAACCCACTTCACCTCAGAACTTTTGGGCTCAAGTAATCTACCAGCCTTAGTCTGCCCAGTAGCAGGGATTATAAGCATTCACTACCATGCCTGGCTATTTATAGGATTCTAGAAGGTTTGAGTGAAGTATGTTATTATAGGCTTGGATATAATCCTGATAAAAGCTTGCATGATCCATGTATGTTGGATTCTTGTGAGGTGTGGATGATCTGATCATAGATCAAAGAGTGAAGAAAATTTTCAGTACTCTTTTCGGTAAGGCAATCGGGGTTAAGTGACTTGCCCAGCGTCACACAGCTAGTGTGAAGTGTTTGAGGTTAGATTTGAACTCAGGTCCTCCTGACTTCAGGGCCAGTGCTCTATCCACTGCGCCACCCAGCTGCCCCCCTCAGTGTTCTTTTCTAACTTGCAATTATGGACATAATATTGCAGGCATTCTGGACATTATATTTCTACTAATAACAACTCACATTTGCATTGCACTTTAAGGTTTTCAAAGCACTTTACATGCAATATATTGTTTGATCCTCTCATCAATGCTGTGAAATATTCTTGTCCCCATTTCACAGATGAGGAAATCTGGACTCAGAGGTCTTGCAAGGTGGTCTGCTCAAGATCACCCAGCTAGTAAGCAGATTTGAATCCAGGTCTTCTGAACACGAGTGCTTATTTTGCCCTGCTATGATTTGCCCCATTAAAATGACTAACTGTTAAAAGACACGATCCTTGCCTCCTAGGTATTTAAAGACTAGTTGAGGTGAAAAGATGAAACAGTTAAGTAATCATGTAAAGTCCCTTCTGACTTTAAGTCAAAAGATAGTGCTATGGGAAAATGGAGAAGAAGATAAATGTGCATTGGAATGATTTGGGAATACCTAGTTCAGTATTCATTCCATTCATTTGCCTAACATTTATCAAGCAATAACTATGAACCAGCAATAACTATGTGGTAAGTGCTTTGGGATATTCAAAGATGGTACTGATTCTCATGGCTGTTATAGTCTAGTTGGGAAGAGTAACTTTAAGTTCATTCTATTCAAGAAAGTACAGACTTTGAATGTGGGAAATACCCTCCCTGAACAAGAAAGAGACCTTAGGCTGTATGCAGCTAAGAGTTTATCAGCCTCAACTAAAATAAAGGTTTCTTTTTCCAGGTTAGAAGTTTACCTTCCTAATTTTCTGATAAGCATGGACTTCCACGCGGTTCTGTACAATATTGCAGAAGAAATAGACAGTCGAGATCTGGCTGGTCTGAAATTCCTCTGCTTGGATCATATTCCATTGAAGAAGCAGGAATTTATCAAGGATGCAGTGGGGCTGTTCAAAATACTGGAGGAAAAGGGTTTGTTGGAGGAGGACAATCTGTCCTTCTTGAAGGAACTGTTGTACCACAATAACCGAATGGATCTCCTAAATCTCCTGAACACTAACCAATCAGAGGTGGAGTGTCAAATCCGAACCAAAGCCCAGATTTCCTCCTACAGGTGGGTGGAACTTTAATATTATGGTCTTTGAAATGAGTGTCATTTGGATGCAATTTTCTTGTAGACGGGTTTAACTTTGTATATAGGCTAAATAGATGGCCACTTTAAATGACATCAATATATGTAAAATCTTTGTAAACATTAATGTGCTATATAAGCACTACTAATAATGATGTGATGATCTCAAGGGCACAGGAAAAGCTCCCACTCCCTCCTCCCTAGCCCCTGAAGAAAAGGATGCTTTCCACCTGTTCTCAGATGCCTAAAATTCCTTTAAGGGAAGCAAAGCCTTTCTTTATTTTTTAAATTCAATTTCATTTTACTTTCAGTTCTGAGTTTTCTACCTCTTACCTTCCCTTCACCCATCCATTGAGAAAGTAAGAAAAAACAAAACCTGTTACAAATATATATAGTTAAGCAAAACAAATTCCCACATTATCCTTGTTAAAAAAAAAAAAAAGACTTCTGAGTCCATCAGCTCTCTTCTCTGGAGGTAGGGTAGTATGTTTCATTATGAGTCCTCTGGAATTGTGGTTGGTTCGATTATGTTGATCAGAGTTCCAAAGCTTTTCATTTCACAATTAGAAATATAATGCTTGAAATCCAAATACCCCTGGGAGAAGTGAGGCATTGAAAAATTTACACCCAAGTATATCTGGTTGTGATACTTGTTCTCAGTAGGTTTGAATTTGCAGATTACATCAGATAGATAGAGGCCAGATATTTTTTCCTAGAGATTATGATTACAATGACATTGACTGGTACCAGGTATGACAAATGATTTGTTTTCTTGATTTGGGGATTTCTTTGTAGAATAGTCATGCAAAAGGCACTTTGGGGTAATGCACAGAAAGCTAGTCTTGGAGTCAGAAAGACCCGATGCATAGAGACTTCTGTAGTACCTTGGGCAAGGCACATCATCTCCTGCCTCAGCTACCTCTCAATTTAACTTCAAACAATTGTTGTGTGTGTTTGTAGAGGAAAGCTCTCACATGAGAAGTCAAATGAAAAGAAACGTCTGTGTAAACAACAAAATCACATTTTGACAGCCCTTTCAGTTTTACAGAGCATATGTCAAAAATTAGATCCCATTCACTTATGCAGCTACTGAATCAAGTGAGTTAAAATGAATACTATTTCTCTAGGTCATTTCAATTACGTTGGAGGTAAAAGTATTCTTGTTTTTATTTTTATTGTCCTCTCTGCACCCATCCACAGAAACATTTAAACACTTTTAAACATTTAAACATTTTTTAAATGGTTATAAATGATTGCACATAGAACTATAAACTTCATTTTATAATTTGTTTTTAAGTATTGAATATGTCTATATATGTAAAAATATCTACACATCTTAAGGCAATATACATTATTTTAAATGTGAATATATATTTTAAAAATTTCTTTTGAGGCATTTGGGGTTAAGTGACCTGCCCAGGGTCGCACAGCTAATAAATGTGGGAGGCTGGATTTGAACTCAAGTCCTCCTGACTCCAGGGGTGGTGCACCACCTAGCTGCCCAATATGTATTTTTTTTTTTTAATGTACCTATCTATAGGATATTCAAGTTTAAAACTACACTAAGGCTTTTGGGGCACTCTGTCCTTTTTTAAGTTTGTATCAATAGGTGGCTGTGGAGAGAGACCAGCTTCAGTAATATACTGGCTGTGTAGCCCTGGGCAGGACCCATAACTTCTCTGGTCCCTAGTTAACTCTTAAGTTTAGAACAGGTACTTTATCTGTGCTAGTAGAGAAAGTATCCTCACTAAGAGTTCCCTACACAGGTGAAATAACAGATTTTTCAAAGTGTCCATGTATGTTAACTTTAACAGCCTAGGCACAAAATTTACTGTTTGTTTCCATGTCCCCATTTGTATGTTTTTCCGAGTTTTTTTTTACTAATTCTGTTATTATATACATAGTTGTAGTCACTAGGTCATTCTTTGATTATGCTTGTTTGCTTGGCTTCATTTCATAAGTCTTTTCATATTTCTTTGCACTCTCCCTATTTATTATATCTCATGGAATAAGATTACATTTATGAACTACAATTTGCTAGGCCATTCCATGATAATTGGTCACATAGATTGTTTGCACATTATTTGGTATGAGCACTGCTTGGGATACTTTGAATGGACAGGTCCTTTTTAAATTTCTTGTCAATAGCATTCTATTAGGGTATTGTCCTAGGACTAGAATCAGGGAGTGAAAGGGTTCAAACACTTTCATGGTCCTTACAGGGTAGATCTACATTGCTTTCCATGAGCAATGAAACCGAGTGTCTGGTTTAGTTACTAGGATCACATGAGAGAAATGCTTAGCAAACTTTAAAATGGTATACAGATTTATGGCCAGGCATCATTATCATCATCATTCATATTTTGGATGTCAGATTTTTACCAGAAAATTTCATTACAAAGTTTTTCCGGCTCTGATTTTTACTTTTTATTCTAGATATATTGCTTTTTGCTGTGCAGAAGTTATTTTTAATAAAAATCATGTTTTTTTCTCTTACAGTATCTTCTGTTGAATGCCTGGAAAACATAAACATTTTCACAATTACAATATATATTCCTTCCATTAGTTTCTAATTTTATTTTTTATATTTGGATTATTAAGCCATTTGAATTTTACTGTTCTACATGGATAGAATGTCAATTTTCCTCATGTTTTGCCATCCAATTTTCCTAATTTCTTTTCCTGAATAATGGGTTACATCCTAGAGTTTTATAATCTTGAATTTATGCAGCACTTTTTTTCCCCCTATTTTTAAAAATCCATTTTCAAGTAGTTTTAACAATTAGTGATTTATAGTAGAATTGGATATCTGAATTTTTGAGTCCCCAGTTCTCTCCATTTTTTTTTTCATTTCTCCGTAATGTTCTTATCCTTTTAATTTTCTTGTGAATTTTATCACTTTACTTAATTCTACAGTTGCCCACTGGTGTTGTTATTGCAATTAATTTGTATATGTTGCTATAGCTGCAACCCATTAATTGGGATATGTTGTATTTAAATTGGTTTTGGGATTTGTTTTTTATTTTTGTTTGATCAGACCAATGATTACTTGGTGTTGAATATTCTCTTTCTCTCTCACTGTAGTTTCTATAATTTGAATTTATCTCAAGCATAATTAATCAAATCAATTTTTTTCTATTCTACATATTTTAATGTTTCCTTTGTTAATTACTTTTTTTTGCATTTAGGTTTGCAAATGTAATATTTTAAATTTCTTTTTATATATCTTTTTATATATCTTTTATATATGCTCTTTATAGATACTTAAAGTGCAATAATTTTTTTATAAAACTGTGCATGGTACTTGTCATAATAGATACTTAATAAATGCTTATTGATTGACTGATAAATGCATCTATACTTGAATAAAAATATTTCCTACACTTCTCATTTAGTTCTTACCACATAACTATCCAATCCAATTTCTTCAGCACTCCTCACATCTTCAGATTCTTTCATGCTTATATATTTGTTTGATTTATCATATTCCATTAGTGGGGTATTGAAATATTGCCCTTAGTTTTTCTGTCTAGTTATTTCTTTGTACCTATGTAGTAGCTAAAATTTTTATAGTTCTTGTTATAAGATTTTCAAAGTATTTTATATACCATTTGACCTTCACAATGACCCAGTGAGGTAGGTGTCATTATTATCCCTTTTTTTAATAGCTGAAGAAAGTGAAGTTAAGTGACTTGTCTAGGGTCACACATTCTAGTAAGTACCTGAGGCAGTGTTTGAATTCAAGTCTTTCTGACTCTTAAGTTCAAAGCTTTATCTCCTACTCAGCTAATTTTTCTTTGATCAATTTGTTCTCTGTTCCATTAGGCAGACAGATATTTAAAACTGATATTCTTTCAATGTCACCTTCAAGTATGATATATTGTTCCCTTCTTTTTTTTTTCTTTTCTTTTTTTTGGTGAGGCAGTTGAGGTTAAGTGACTTGCCTAAGGTCACACAGCTAGTATGTGTCAAGTGTTTGGTCTGAGGCCAGATTTGAACTCAGGTCCTCCTGACTTCAGGGCTGGTGCTCTATCCACTGCACCACCTAGCTGTCCCTATTGTTCCCTTCTTTATCTCTTTTAATCTTTTTAATTTGAATTCAGTCTCCTCTAGATGCCATGGCCACAAATTTTAATTTTCTGGCTATAGCCAAAGCATGGTTAATTTAAGCCCATTCTCACGTTTTAATTCTATATTAGGCTTTATGTATCTACTTTAGGCATGTTTCTATAGGAAATATAGTGTAGTTTTTTAACAGGGGAATTAAACCCATTCTTATTCAAAGTTATAGAATTATTATATTTGGATTATCAGATGCCATGGGATACGATAGGACTGGACTTGTGATTTTGTTAGTATAGGAGACTTTCAGTGGGAGAATTTCCTCTCCTGAAGAAGATTATGTGCCTGCTCTAAAATTTCTTATCTTAGAGCAGGGGTGGGGAACCTGCAGCCTCAAGGCCATATGTGGCCCTCTAGGTCTTCAAGTGCAGCCCTTTGACTGCATCCAAACTTCACAGAACAAATTCCCTTAATAAAAGGATTTGTTCTTTAGCCCTTGGATTCAGTCAAAAGGTAACACTGAGGACCTGGAAGGTCACTGAGAGGTTCAATGAGTTGCCCAAAGTCTTCTTGACTTTGACTCTGTCCACTCTGCCCGGCTGCCTCATATTGGTTTCCATACTCTAACAGGGGTGGGGAGCCTGTGGCCTTGATGCCATGTAGGGGGTCCTCTGGGTCCTCAAGTGCCACCCTTTGAATCCAAACTTCAGAGAACAAATTCACTTACAGATTAGGGTTTAGGCCTCGTGGCTACAGGTTCCCCACCCCTGCTCTAGTATATTATTAATATTTTCAGAAAGGAATCTAATCTACCCTACATTACTGGTACTAATCCTATCTCAACATTAATGCATAAAAAGAATACTAAACATAGTTACTATATTTTCTCTATTAGCTCTAAATTTTTCCAAAAATTTTACTTCCCTATCAGCCTTGCTCTAAGAGATGAGTGTATCATAGATTTATAATTGAGATATCATTTAGCCTAATGCTTTCACTTTATAGATAAGGAAATTGAGGCCCAGTGATAGTAAATGACTTTCCCAAGGTCATACAGGTTAAGATTTGAACCCATGCCCTATAATTATAAAACTGTGCTCTTGTCACTATATCATGTTGCCTTGGGTGGGTGGGTGGGGAATAAATGAAGTCAGTCCCCTCATTTCTGTACCCTGATTTGGGGAGCTTATGCATAGAAGATCAATAAGATTTTCATTTTGCTCAAGAGCCCTCAGCTGAGACAAAGTCATGACAATTCAAACAGCCAGTCTGAAAATGGCAGGTGCAGGGGTGGAGCTTGTCTGTGTCTCAAAAGCCAGCTGTGCTGGCTGCTTCCTGTCTGAGTGTCCATGCCTGAAATGGCTTCTGATCATCTGCTGATGTGCTTTCCTCCCTGCTCTCTTCCTTCACATTCCATATTTCTCAAGGGCCTCTCCTCCCCTTTCACTCTAGATGAGTGAAGAAAATAGGCTGTCTTTTCAAACCCGAACAGTCTCACTTCTCTCAGGGGCTGGCGTAGACAGGTATTGGGAATTTTCTGATCTCCAACTCCCAGCCAAAGTGTGACCGAGGCTCTGCCCAGATGCTGACATCCTGGGGAGTGAGATTCCTAATCCTCCAGAGGATTATGCTTTCCTGCCCAATCATTCCTCTTCCTTACCAGGCACTAGGCTACCATTCCCCAGGGTTACCTAGCCACTCTTTCAAGGACTTTCCCACCAGGGTAGGGCAGATTACATTCCTTTACCCCAGGATGAGTCACCCATCCTGGGGCCGGACATGGGACGTCTGAGGTCAGCAGCAAAGTAAGCTTGGGGCTGGCTGTACCGGCTGTCACAGGCGCCCTCTCCACCATGTTGAGTATGTTTCTTAAGACAATAACAAGACTTAATTAACATTAATTAGCAAGCATTTGTCAAGTACCTTCTATGTGCCAACCATTGTATGAAGCTTTGGGGGGTGGATACCAAGACAAAAATGAAGTAGTCATTGTCTTTAAGGAGTTTACATTGTACTGGGGGTGGGCTGGGGTAGAGAAGAGAATATAACATGTTCATTTTCAAGGCTATTGCAATGATGTAGGTGAGAAGAGATCAGGGACTGAATAAAGATGTTTTCGGTGTGACGAAGAGGGACTGATGGGAGAAATGTAGAAGAGGGAGAAATGACAAGTCTAGGCAACTGATTGGATATAGGGGAAAGGGGAATGAGTCAGAGTGAAAACGAAATAGCCTACATCCTGACAGCTAGAGAGTAAACAGGAAAAGGTAAAAGTTAGACATAAGAACTCAAAAAGGCACATCAATCTGGAATGATTTAATTTAAAGACAAATGGCCCTGCACATTTCCTCATGGCCTCTGGGTGCTACATTATTCACAATACTATAATAATTATGACAGCGATGATGAGAGAGTAATTAAGAAAATGTGAAATAATACACTTCCCTGCCTTCTTAATAGTATAACAGCAATCTTGGTGTGATTTAAAAAAAAAAATTCTCCAAAGTGGTTATTTTTTCATTTAAAGTTGGCGCTTTGTGGTAAGTTTCATAACTTGAACAAAACAGCATTTGTCAGTTACAGTGTGGTTTCTTCACAATTCATATCAAATAATTTACTAAGAGCAGGTGTTGATGATGGGGAAGAGCAAAGAGATGGCAAAGGCTCTCAAGCCAATGATTGAAAGAAAACAAGAAAGAGAAAAGGAGCATCAGAAGGGAGAAACTAAAGGCCTTGAAAAAGCCAGTTCCCCAGGTCACTATCTTGCCTTTAACCAGCTCTGCTTGCCTGTCACAATCTGTAATTAATTTTTGTGATTTCCATGATTTTTAACACAACACCTGGCACATATTAAGTACTTAATTAATAATGTTTCATTCTCTTATGAATAGCCAACCTAATTTGGAGTTGAATATCAGTAGAATTTGGCTTGCTTAAACTTTAAATAAATTTAAAAAATCAGATTATAGGTATTTATGGATAAAGATAATTCCAAGCACAAGGAGTTTATTAGTTAAGCCCAATCAAGGAACAGGAACCTCTGAATTTAGAGAATTAGATGAGGGGTCCAATCCAATCTAATCCAACAAGAATTTATTAAACTGTTGGGTTCCATCTTCTGTCCATTATCTTGGCCCTCCTGAAAGCCTGGCTCCCCAAATTGGATGAATTGTGGCTAAGGCCTAACAATCCACAAATGTAAGACATTATGTAGCATTTTGCAGGCTTCACAAACATATGCCTCAGTCTTCTTAATTTCCAAAATGTGAAGACAAATCAAATTGTAAACATATGGTGGTAGTAATCAATCATTTAGGCATCAAGCATTTATTAAGCTCCTATGATGAATCAGTCATTGTGCTAGGCAATGGGGATACAAATCACCCCAAAAAGTGGGTGATTTTTTATCTTTGTGGGTACTCCTACCAAGGAAGATGGTAACCTCAGATTCACCTGAGGGGAGGGGGTTTTCTTAGTGCTTGGGGCCAGCTTTTGGTAAAGAGTATCCTGAAATTTAGCTGGACTGGTCCTCAAATGACAGTCCATTGCTGGTCCCATATTAACCTGAACTTGAAACTTTTCCAGTTTTGTAGGGCCCATCAGAGCTTTTCATGGCCTTTAAGATGGCAAGGTCAGGATATGGCCAACATGGGAATTGTTTTGCTTGACAATCCACATTTGTTATAAGGGGTATGTTTTTCTATTTTCTTTGTTCCCCCCCCCCAAAGATGGGATTAATGAGAGGGGAAGAATGCTAATTGAGAAAAAATAAAATAAAATAGGCTGCAAACCTTAAGAAAAAAAAAAGGTCCCATGGTCACATTCATATCTGTAGGAGGCTTTGGAGGAGGATTTTCATGGAGGAAGGGTCGATACATCATCATACTCATCACTGACATTTTTTGTCATTCAACAAACATATGTTATGTGTCAGGCCCTGTGTTAACCACTGGGGATACAAAGAAAGGCAAAAACATGATGTTCCTTCCTTCAGGGAGCTCAACTGATGGGAAGAGCTCACATTCTAGATCATGTAGTGCTCTGACAATTATAAAGTACTTTACATCCAGTCAGTCAGTCAGCATTTATTAAGCACCTACTATGTGCCAGCCACTACATTAAGCTGGGGATATAAAAAGAGGCAAAAGATAGTCCCTACCCTTAAAGAGCTTATGATTGAGCCTTAAAACAAGCTTGTAAGGTAACTACTTGTACCATCATTTTATGGCTGAGGAAAGTGAGGTACAGAGAAGTTAAATGACTTACACATGGTCAAACAGTATCAGTGGTGGGATTTGAACCCAGGCCTTCACTCTCATGTTCAACACTCAACTCATTACACTACGCCACTTCTGTAAGAATCAGAGAGTTATTTATGGCCTCTCATGAAGCTTTTTTGGCTAATAGGAATTGCATGATCAGGGTGTATAAAGCAGACACATCCTCCAGGATTCCTACAGTTTAGGCACCTTTGAAATGAATGAATGAATAAGAGAATGAATGGATGAATAAATGAGCAAATAAATGAATGAGTAAATAAATAAATAAGTGAATGAATGAATGGATCTCCCAATTTAGTGTTAAAGTGTTGCCTAGTCACAGAATCATAAGATTGGAACTGGAGGAGACCTCCTCATTTTACAGATTTGGAAACTGGGTCCCAGAAATCTTAAATGGCCCATTCAAGCTTACAGGGGGGGTAAGTAGGAGAGCTGAGATTTAAATTCAGGTTCCCTAATCTGCTCTTTCCATTAAATCATGCTGCCCCTTGCTTTGACTGAAATGCCTATAGGCACTCCGTGATGCAACATAAGACTTTTTCAGGACACAGATGTTGTGGGGATTTATTTTGAGTGGTTTTGCATATTTATTATGAGGGATTTGTTTTTCTTTTCCTTCCTTTACCCCCCCCAATGGTGGGAGGAAAGTGAGAGGGATGGTTAGAGATAAACAAAAAGAGGTGGGGGAGAAAAGTCTTTGAGACATTGAAGAATCATTTTTTAAAAGGAGGAAGAGAAAACAGAAGGAAATATAGAAAGAAGCATAGACAAACAGGACAATGTTGATAGCTACAGGCTGAACTTACTGATTCTTAAAAGGGTAGCAAGTTGTTTGTAAAAGAGAACTACAGTATTCTGTACAATCCTTTTTTCTGTTCTGTGTATATGGAAACGCCCATTTTATTTGGTCTTCGTTAAATCCAGATTCAAAAAAGAAAAAAAAATGAGTAAGAACTTATAAAATGCCTCAAGGAATCATTTTTAAAAGTTTCTTCATTTCCCACTCCAGGGTCCTGCTTTTTGATCTTTCCGAAAATGTGGCAAAATTTGAATTGAAATCTATTAAATTTATGTTGAGTCGCAAGATTCCCAAGTGCAAACTAGAAGATAATATGGTAAGAGCTGGCATTGCTGTGCTTTGTGAACCAGAGTGCTTTCTGAGAATGGGTTGGGGTAGAGAGGATTGAAGAGAAGGGACAGAAGGCTTTTCAGGTATAAGTAACAGCCTGCCACCATCTAATTCTCAGGCAGACTTGGCTGAGATTAGCAGTATTGGTTGATGGGACCCTTACAGTACAGTAGGATCTTGGCTGTGGTAAGGAGAACGAAAAAGTTATCTCTAGCAAAAAATGGGCTTCATGTTTGGATATACAAAAAAAGGGAGTCTCAGCAGGGCTAGAACAATTGATCTGCCTTGGATAATTCTCAGTTCTCTTTGGTTATAAGATCATAGATTTAGAGCAGGCAAAGGCCATAAAAGATCATCTAGTCTAAGGTTGGGGAGCCTTCTCCCTCGAGGCCACATGTGGCCCTCTAGGTCCTCAAGTCTGGCCCTTTGACTGAATCAGCCCTAGAGGGCCACATGTGGCCTCGAGGCCACAGGTTCCCCACCCCTGATCTAGTCCAACTCGTTCATTTTACAGTTCAGGAAATGCTCGGTGAGTTTAAGTGACTGCTCCATGGTTACATAGCTAGTGTCAGATGGGGCACTTGAACCCAGCTTTTCCCTGCTATACAGCCAGCACTGTAATCACACATGCCATATTGCCTTTCTTCTGGCCTCCAGCTTTCTCAGATCCTAGGATGAGCCATAAGTTTGCAGAGCTGGCAGTGGACTTGAGGGACAGAGTCAGCGATGTCATGATTAGATCCAGGTCTGATGCCATAATTTTTAGATCTGTGTCTCAGCCCTGAACTTTACTTATCCTATAGAACTGAAATCTCTGAGCTGACCCATGATAGAGATGCTAAGGACTACATGGAGTCTGAGATGATCCCCCTTCATCTGTCATTATCTTTACAGACCAGAACATGCCCAGAAAATACAGGGCAGGTTGTCTAAAGACTCTTAAAAAAACCTTTTATGACAAAGGATCTTTGACCAATTCAAATTGGGGGGGGGTATAAAGTCTCCTTGATTCTGAGAATGTAGAAGGAAGCAAAAATGCTAATACCTGAAGAACAATGTAGCTCACAGACCAGTCTTTTCAACTGCTGTTTTCCTACTTGTCCTCTCCTTTCCACCAGACCTTGATTGATATTTTCATTGAGATGGAGAAACGGGGAATTCTAGGAGAAGGAAACCTGGATGACCTGAAGGCAGTTTGTGATGTCATTGACAAGAACCTGCTGAAGAAAATCAAAGACTATGAATCAAACAGAGGTGGAAAAACTTGTTTCTTATTTGTCAAAATTTGCTCATGATTTGACATCATTATTGTCACAAGGGCCTCTAATCAAATGTTGATTCTTTTAAAAAAATCTAGTGGAAAGAAGCACAGAAAGAGTTCCAGTGGAAATCCAGGATGGTAATACATAAAGATAAGTTTGGGGAATATATGTATTTTACTTACTTTTATCTATTTTCCCTCCTCCTTTCTGCTGTTCAATTCAATACAACCAGCATTTTTATGCCAACCATTCTGCTAAGTATTGGGAATACAATGATCAAATGAATCAGTTCCTGCCCTCAAGTAACTTGTAGTCTATTGTGAAGAAACAACATGTACAAATACAATATATATGCAAAGTAATTTCTTATGGGAGGACACAGGCCTAATTCCACCCCAAATGTTCACATGGACTATTTGTGCCCGACCTGTGGTAGAGCATTCTGAGCTCATATCAGTCTCATCAAGTATCACCCCTGAAAGATGGCTAATTTCTCAGGTCAACATAAGATCTGGCCTAAGAAATCCCTTTTGTAAACTGAACTGTCAGTGTGAAAAGCATCCTAGATGTATCTAGAATATTGCATTTTTCTTTGCTCCCCCTTAAGCCCATCTCATTCTAGTCCTATCTTGCTTACTTTTAGTTGAAGAAATGATGAATGATCTTCAGGCAACATCTGGAGATTTTCCAGGAGAAAAGGTATATTTACAGCCCAACTTCCTGTTTCATCCTTCCCCATTCCCTTCCATATTATATTATTGTTTTCCATTTTTATAGTTGTTAGATGAATAGAGAGACAGAAACATGAAAAAGTCTTCTGTATATTGAGACCCAAGGTAGAGATATTGGATAGACAGAGGAGGCACTCCAGACCTTCTCTTCCTGCCCATAGTGAGGAAGTATTTAAGATGAGTTATCAGGGATAAGTTGTTGTTGTCCAGGCATTTCAGTTGCATCTGATTCTTTGTGACCCCTTTTGGGGTTTTCTTGACAAAGATACTGGAGTAGTTTGCCATTTCTTTCTCCAGCTCATTTTACATATGAGGAAACTGAGGCAAACCAGGATAAGTGACTTGCCCAGGGTCTCACAGCTTGGAAGTATCTCGGGCTGGATTTGAACTCAGGGTTTTTCTGACTTTAGGTTCAGTGGTCTATCCACTGTACCACCTAGTTGCCCCTATCAGGGATTAGTGGCAGGACCCTAAAGCAAAGCTTCCCACCTTTCCCTATGGTACCTGGCTGTAATAAGATCCTTCGAGGCCCCCAAATTCCGCTGCTGTTGCTTGTTGTGGAAGGATCCAGAATTCTTGATCAGCCAACTAGTCCCTTCATCCTCTTAGTAAGCAGGAAGCAATCATTTTCCTTCACAAATAAATTAAATCCCTACTGTCCCTTTTGGCCATTCAGAGTCCTAAACTCAGCGTGCAAGGCACCTTCTTGAGCAGGTAAGTAGGACCAAAAGGGCCACCTCTCACAGCCCTAGCATTTGACAGAACAGGATCTGAGCTCCATGCCACAGGGCCATCCTGCCTGATAAAATCTTGGCCAACATGAGATGTCCCTAGAAAGCCCCTGTGTTGTAGGCAGGGGTGTGGGTTACATATTTAACACCGGCTCTCTGAAGGGAAAAAAATGTTCACTTGGCACGCTTTTAAAGTTTAATCCACATTGTTCACACTTTGTCCATAACTTTAAAAAGGCTAGTCAATCAACAAAACAGGAAATTAAGCCCTCATTTGTGACATTTGCCAATTTCCAAGGTTGAAAGGCCCACACTGAAAGTTGAACAATTGGTTCAGCTGAGCTCCATCACACCCCTGAGAAGCAGAACACATTTTCAATAGCTATTGACTTGGAGCCAAAGGAGGTGGGTTCTAGCTATATAACACTTTTTGGCAAGCAAGTACACTATAGACAGAGGTCAGTGGTCTCAGTTTCCTCATCTAAAAAAAAAAAGCTTTTCTACCCACCTCCCATGGTTGTTTTTCAGATTGACATCATGTATGAGAAACAGTGTGGTGTGGTATATAGACAGCTGACTTTAGAATTAGGAAAATATCACTTCAAGTCTTGTCTGTATCTAAGATTATAGCTTATAGATGTGTTACTGATTTTATTCAGTGAAGAAAATATCCCCACAATGATAAAATTGTAGGTCTGAACCAACCTCTCCCTGCCTCACACACCTCTAAAAAGCCTCAGATACATACATGTATACATATATGCATAATATTTACATTTAATATATTGCTAAAAATGCCCTGACCTGTCCAGTGCTCAGTGTATATATGGAATTATTGTTAGATGCAAAAGATAGCAATGATAGAGAGGAAACAGAAAAAGTGAGGGGAATGGCGCCAGGAGCTTTGGAGAAGTATCCCTTTCTTGGGGAGGACTGTGGGGTGTGTATCAGTGTTGGTGAGAAAAAAGAGAAGGCATATTGGAGAGAGAAAGGACTTTGGGAGTCATTTAGTTCAGCCTCGTTGTTTTATAAATGAAGTTCTGTATGAACTATTTGGGCTGGGGCTCACAGAGTGAGAAGTTTGTTTTGTGTCTTCATTTTTTCAGGACCAGGACAAAGCTTACAAAATGAGCAGCAAGCCTCGGGGATACTGCTTGATCATCAACAACTTTGACTTCCAAAGAGCACGGAAGGAAAAGCCTGAGCACCAGAACATAAGGGACAGGAAAGGGACTGATGTAGATGCAGGTACAACAGAATCAGAGGCACCTGCAGGCAGGAAACTTTGCTGGGAAACTTTCAGCGGTTAGGGCTGGGAGGACATCTATGCTAGACTGCTATCCACTAAATCCCAACTCTGAATATGTTTTCTCACTGAAGCGAGCTTCAGCCTCTATCTTCACTAGGCAAGGGAGTCACCATGGTGTAGGCTGACTAAGCCCTGGTCAGGCCAGATGGTCTAAGGTCCTTTCCATCTCTAAGTCCTGTATATGATTCTTCATAAGTGAGTCTTCAAATTAGAGACCAGGAGTAATGAGTTTCAATTCCAAAGCCAAGTAATAGGTATCTTTTCCTAAACTTCGATGTGTCCAATAGAAATGAATTGGGAAAGTGTTTCAGTTTACGTTCTCTCCTATCATAGCCATTTATCCTGAGAAGTTCTGAAATATCAACCAATTATGATTCAGTTCACATATAAACTTTATTGGTTTTTCTGAAGGTCAGATTCAGACCTTCCAGTGTGACAGATGTCCTGTTCTCCACCCCTATCACTTATATCCAGAGATATAACTAATGTGGGGAAATTAGGGTTTAGTTTTTGAGTACCAATAATTGGTGGGGAGAGTGAGGAATAGAATGTGCTTTTTAACTGTGATATATAAAAAGTTCAAGAGACATAATTTCTGGGTAATTAATCATTTTATTAATTATGATCTTCTCTCATAAACAAAAGACCCCCTCCTAGAGGCGTCTTGATGCTTATATACCTTTAAAAGAGTGGGTGTTCCCAACAGGTGGCAATAAATTGGTTAACAATTAATGACAGAATGAATATTATAATTGGGTGGACCTATTCTAATGAGAGGCTGGAAGAAGGTGACTTTAATTATGCCACTCTTACTCTCAGACCACCCTCAGCCTCAGGCAATCTAGATAAAGGATCTTTACTCCCACCCTCCCACCCCCTAAGCCTGAGTAGAACACAATGGTCTGGAATTCGCCTAGATTTCTCTTTGTAAGGTTTTTCTGGTTGGGTAGGGTAACATTTCTACCTAGGTAAGATGGTCAAGGTGGGGTAACATTTTCCAGCAAGGTCAGTGATGTTCTTCATATATTGGCTGTATTAACCTACAAGGCTTTGTTTCTGAATGAGGAAATAGAAAAAAAAAATCTTGATCTCAATTAATAATTGGTTATTAATATGACAGAGAAATAAATCATTTCTCTTATCCTCCATCATGAGGGAACTTCAGTCCCCTTTCTGTAACTGAGTCATGGCAAAACTGTCCACAGGTCAACCTTCTCATGATGCCCCACTGCTGGAACCTATCTTGGACCCTACCCTTGACCTCCTTCTCTCCCTGATCTTCATTCCAGTTCCTATCCACAGGATCGATTGTCTGGTCACTTCTTGGACAGTTGACCTGTCTCCTCCCCCCGCCCAGTTGTCCTAACCTTTGCACTGCCATAACCTGCTCTTCAACCCATCCCCCATTCCAAGTTAGTTGACTACTCCTCAGGCTCCTTAGGCTCTTGATTCTTCTTCTATGTCAGGTTCACTAACCATGGGTGTCCTTGGTCCAAGGCTGTGTCCCAGGCCCTCTTCTTTTTCACTCGATAATTTCTCACTTGCTGATCTTATCACCAATCCATGGGTTCAAGTATTCAAGTATTATATCTATACAGATGACTCCCAGATGGAAATAGTTATTCTTCTTTTCTCTCCTGAAACTTAGTTCCTCTTGATCAGCTGCCTTTTGGACATCTATCACTTGATGTCCCATAGGCAACTTTTTTTTTCCTTTTTTTCTTTTCTGGTGAGGCAGTTGGGGTTAAGTGAGTTGTCCAGGGTCACACAGCTAGGGTCAAGTGTCTGAGGCTGGATTTGAATTCAGGTCCTCCTGACTCCAGGGCTGGTGCTCTGTCTATTGTGCCACCTAGCTGCCCCATCCCATAGGCATCTCAAACTCAACATGTTCAAAACAAAACTTCCGGTCACCTTCCCCTCTCAAAACCATCCCCCTTCTGAACTTGAACTTTGAGGCCACCTCCATCTTTCCAGTCACCCAGGCTTACGACCTTGGTGTCAAACTCAACATCTCACAGTGGCCTTTATTCCACATAGCCAAATCAAATAGCAAAATCTTCTTTTTGCAGGAGGCCTTTTCCCTTCCCCAGATATTTGTATCTTTCCAGTGGAATATATATAGTCTTTGAGGTCAGGAGCTCTGGTTTTCTGTGTTTTTTTGTTTTTTGTCTTTTTCTTTTGTGTATCTGTAGCACTTAGCATAGCACCCAACATAGTCAAAAAACCTTATTAAGTCCCCTTTGCGTGCCAGGTACTGTGCTAAGCACTGGGGGTACAAAAAGAGGCAAAAAGCAGTCCCTTCCCTTGAACTCACAATCTCATGGGGAAGATAGTAAGCAAACAGATATGTACAAACAAGAAATAAATAAGAAATAATTAACAGAAGGAAGGTGCCAGAATTCAGAGAGATTGGGAAAGGCTTTCTGTGGAAGGTGGGATTTTAGTTGGGACTTGAAGGAAGCCAGGGAAGTCAGAGATGAGGAGCAAGAACATTCGAGGCGTGGGGGACAACCAGAGAAAATGGTCTTAGCCAGGAGGTGAATGTCTTGTTAATAGAACAGCCAGGAGACCAGTGTCACGAGATTGAACAGTCTCTTGCAGGGAGTAAAGGTGGATCATTTGTCCTTCATGCTCCAAGAGGACCGTGTCATCGGGGAGGTGGTGCAATGACATGCGAGTGAAGTGGATTCAAGTGAGGGAGGACTTTGCAAAGTCATCAGCCTCATTTTCTCCTCTGGAGTCATCTGGGTCCAGTGGCCAGATACACATCAGGATGACTGGAGATGACCCCAGATGCAGTGGGAAACCATGGCCTTTTTAAAGCTAAGGTCTTTGGCAGGTCCCAATTTGATTGAGGCAACACCCATTTAGTGACTGAGGCTAAGTTTAAAAAAAAAAATGAGGCAACGAATGACCTCTTTAACCTAGTCCAAAAAAAAAAAAATCAAATTGGGGCCATCTCCAATTGTGCTGATGTGTATCTGGAAAGGTTGGGGTAGCAGCAGGGCACGGCCTAGATTGTGAACGGCTTTGAACACCAACCAGAGGATTTTTGTATTTGATCCTAGAGGTGATAGGAAGCCACTGGAGTTTACTGAGTGAAGGTGACACGGTTAGACCTGTGCTATAGGAAAATCACCTGTGGGGCTGGATTGGCATAGGAGAGACTTGAGGCTGGCAGACCCACCAGCAGGTTATTTCAGTAACTTCCAGGTGTGAGGAGATGAGGGCCCACACCAACGTGGTAGCAATATCAGAGAAGAGAGAGCATTTGAGAGATGTTTCGAGGGTGAAGTCGACGGGCCTTGGCAACAGATCGGATACGGGGGTGTGAGAGATAGTGACAAGTTCAGGATGACCTCTATATGGAGAACCTGGGGGACTGGGAGCGTGCTGGTGTTCTCAATAGTAATATAGAAATTAGAAGGGATGGGAATTTAGGGGGAGAGATGAATTCAGTTTTGGACGTGTTAAGTTTAAGACATACATTGGACATCCAGGCTGAGATTTCTGAAAGGCAGCCAGAGAGCAAGGCTGGAGGTTAGCAGGGAGATTGGGGCAGGATAGATAGGTTTGAGAATCATCGGTGTAAAGTTGGGAATTAAATCCATAGGAGCTGATGAGCTCACCAAGTAGTAAAGAGGGAGAAGAGAAGAGGACCCAGGACAGAACCCTACCATTAGAGGGCATGGTCTGGAGGAGGATCCAGAAAAGGAGACTGAGAAGCACTGGTCAGAGAATTAGGAAGAGAACCGAGAGAGAGTGGTGGCCTGAAAACCAAAAGGAAAGAGAGTACCAAGGGGGAGAGGGTGATCACCAGTGTCAAATAGGGACTGGAGGATGGGGAAAGGTTTGGTGCCGGGGTGCCTGTGGTGGAGTGGATTTGAGAGTCTGAGGACCCGAGGTTAAGTTCCAGCTCTGCCACTCAGTAGCTGTGTGACCTTGGTCAAGTCACTTACCCACTAACTTAGTAAACCCTTAAATGCTTGTTGACTGACTTTACAAAAAAAAATTCCTTTGGATAACTACCAAAGGTAAGTTTTAAGGATAAATGAAGTATGATTCCAACAGTTCTTTCTTTTTGGAATAACCCTTGTGTTTTGTCCTTCGTTCTTGAAGAGGATGAAGAGGATGATGATGCCATGACTTGCAAGTGAATTGGATTTAAGTGAAAGAGGGCTGTGCAGAGTCACCAGCCTTACTTTCTCCTCTAGAGCCATTTGAGTCCAGTGGCCAGATTATAGATCAGGAAAACTGGAGATGGCTCAGTGGAATAACCCTAATAAATATTTTATCACATGGTCTTGCAGACTAGGGGCAGCTAAGTGGCCCAGTGGATAGAGTGCTGGTCCTGGAATCAGGAAGACTCATCTTCCTGAGTTCAAATCTGGCCTCAGACACTTACTAGATGTGTGATCCTAGGCAAGTCACTTAACTCCATTTGCCTCAGTTTCCCCATCTGTAAAATGAGCTGGAGAAAGAAATGGCAAACCAGTCCAGCTTCTGGGCTAAGAAAACTCCAAATGGGGTCATGAAGAGTTGGACACAACTGAAAACTACTAAACAACAACAACAGAACTTGCAGGCTATCTGTTGTGGTAAATCAATTTATAAAAATGATCTTCACCCTTCCTCTTATCCATCTGAGTCCTGGGGCAGTGATGCATCTGCTAAGCCCAAGTACCAGTCATCTGAAGGAGCCAGGCAGTCATTTAGTGGGGTGTGATTTGTAGCAAATTCTTCTATGCCTCCACTCTTAGTTCACTGAGGTGTTTTCTTCTGGTTCCCTTCTTAGAGGCTCTGAAAAACACCTTCAAGAAGCTTCATTTTGAAGTCGTACATTTCCAGGATCGCACAGCAGAGCAAATACACAATGACCTGCAGAACTTCCAGGACAGGAACCATGATGGCAAAGATTGCTTTGTTTGCTGCCTCCTGTCCCATGGGGATAGAGGCACCATCTATGGCATTGATGGGCAGGAGGTGGCCATCAAGGATCTGACATCGTATTTCTCTAGTTCCAAGTGCCCGTCCCTTGCTGGTAAACCCAAAGTATTTTTTATTCAAGCTTGTCAAGGCAAGACCATCCAGAGTGGTATCACGCTGGATACAGATTCTGAGCAGCAAAGAGAATCTCTGGAAATGGATGCATTTCTTCAGAGTGAATGCATTCCAGATGAGGCCGACTTTTTGCTTGGGATGGCAACTGTGGAGAATCATATCTCTTACCGACACCCAAAGGAGGGGACCTGGTACATACAGTCCCTTTGCAAGAATCTGAAGGAAAAATGTCCTCGGTAATTATGACCTCCCTAACCCTTTTTTCTTCCCTTCCCCTTGGCCTGCCCTTAGCACTTACCTCTAAATACCTGCCCACTCAACCTTGCAATCCTAATATTCTCAGACATTGAGAAAATGCTTCATGTTTATGGTGGACGTACAGCATAGCAATTACCTTTCCTCCCTGATTATGCCACCTTTCTATGTACTTTCTTTTGAAGAATTGAGTATTTTATAGGCAGTTCTTTCAGGCAACTCTATGATGTCCAGTGTCCTTTTCCTTATCACAGATAGAGAAATTGAGGTTGGTGTCACTCCAAGACTTAGTGGATGGTAGAGTATTGTGGAGTATGGTTTAGGGAAAAAAAATTCACAGTCCATTCTTCCCTAGGGTACCCTTATTGGGGGAGAGGAAAAGCACTGTGACCACTAGCTCACATGACTTTGGGAACCCACTGACCTTACTGACCATATTGGAACCCTGGGGTTATGAATAGGAGTCCTTCCCCAGTTGACCACAGTATATATTCATCCTTTGCTTAATTCCTTTGTGATATTCTGTTTTTCAGAGGAGTGGCTATTCTCGACATCCTGACAGATGTAAACTCTGAAGTGAGCCAAAAAATTGACCTCAGCAACAAAGGGAAGCAGATGCCACAACCTAAATACACCCTTAGGAAAAAACTTTTCTTTCCTGTTAACTAGAATTGTGGGCACTACTTAAAAGTACGTATATTCCAACACTATAACTGTAATTTATTTATGTTGATTAAATTTTTCTTATGCACTTTTATTAAGGGTTGGGGGGGTGGGTCATAGTATTTTGAAGACTCAAATGAAAAAGAGAATGGGTTACCTAACACTTTCCTTTTTTTTTCTTTTGAGGTAATAAGTGACTTGCCCAGGATAATATAATTATCCCCCCCTTTTTTTTAAGAAAAAATTAAAATTATGTACTTATTAAATAAAAGTCATTTTAGAAAATACTAAGGCTCAACAGTCATTTCTTGCATATATTATAATTCTAGAAATAATTCCCTCTTTGTAGTCCCCACAAAGGGTTTCTGCCACCATTTCTCTACAGCTTTCTATACACTGCAAAGTGCTCAGATTCGTGCAAATTGGTAACTTAGTAATTGCAGCACCTTCCTTTGTACTAGCCAAAGAGAGCAAGATCTCCAAGTTACAAAATATGGTTTATTTATTTGTCTACTAGTAGAAAAAATGGTGAAAATAATTTTACAATAACCTCCCTCCTTTCAGACATAGTAATGGGATGGATTTTGGTGAAGTTCTTTCAATTCAGTTCAACAGCTTTATTAAGTGTGTGAGAAACTGCAAAAGGGCCCTGGGAATACAAGGATGAAAGAGAAACCTATGTCCTCAAGGACCTTAGAGTCTAATATTGGGGAACCATGTATACAAACAAGAAATTTTTTTTCACCTGAGACAGAAACAGGTAAAGGGTAGAAGGAACTCAGTGGCCCAGAGGGATTGGATTATATGAGTGCATGCAGTGAATCCCAGATCCACCAAAATGCCAGTATCTACTTGCATTCTTAGCACCATTTCATATTCATATATAGAGAGAAGGCCCAGAATAGAACCCCGTAGGATACCTAAAATTAGAGGGTATGATCTGGATGAGGATCCAGCAAAGGAGACTGAGAAGCAGTGGTCAGATAAGTAGGAGGAGAACCAGGAGAGAGTGGTGGCCTGAAAACCCAAAGAAAAGAGAGTATCAAGGAGAAGGTGATCAACAGTGTCAACAGGGACTGGAGGATGGGGAAAGGGTTGGTCCTAGGGTGAGTACCTGTGTTGGAGTGGACTTGAGAGCCTGAGGATCAGGGTTTAAGTCCCAGATGGATGGCTGGAGGACACTGGACCAGCTGATGACTTGGTCCCTACACTCCTCTGGCCAGGTGTCTAGATCAGAGGTTGGTAACCTTCAGCTTGGATCACATGAGACTGTTTAAGTAGACACTGTGTTCGTCTCATACATCCAATATCTGCTGCATTTTAAACTAAGCCTGGGAGCTATCCCACCTAACCCAGGCTATCTGATGGGTAGAGTGGTAGTAAGACCATGGTGGAAGACATCTCGCATTATACGGATGAACTTGGAGGAACAGAGATCCTCCAATCCATTCATTTGTATCTCCTTTTCATCCCATCTTCCCCATCTCAGCCAAGCTGGAGTAGGAAACATGCATTTTCACTCTGCACTGTTTGTATTGTCATGGGGAGGGAAAGTACTGAAGACCTGATTCCTAAGGCAGTTTTGCTTTAAAAAAAAAAAAAGAGCATTTATAGAGGCATTTGAAATAGTCGACTGCCCTTCAGAGGTTTATTCAGGGAGAGAATGAAGTTCTTGGATTCGTTGTTTATATCTCTTCTCAGCACCTTCCTCCCTCTCCCCACCCCCTCCAGCTCCTCCCTGCCTGTGCAAAAGCTGCCCCAGTCCCCCGTGCTAGGAAGGCCTTCCCTTATCTCTGACCTTTGAAACAACATCTTCGTTAAAATCCCAGTCCAGGTGGCAATTCTTTTCTCCTCTTCAAGATGGAAAGTGTGGTACAATCCATACAGAGCCAAGAACTTGGGTAAGTCTCTTAACCTCTCAGTGCCTTAGGCAACTAAGACTATACTTTTTCACAGAGAAGGAAGTTCCCCATACCCATAAAGTTACAGTTTGGTTCAGTCCCTCCGTTGCCCTTCTCTCTTCAAGTGCTTTTGTGGCTACATGCTAGTACGTGTGTAGTATTCCCTTCAGTGGAATATTAGCCATTTGAAGGAAGGAATCGTTTCATTTTTCTTCTTGTATCTCCCAGGTGCCTAGCACAACACCTTGCTCATAGCTGGTGCTCAATATTTATTGAATTGAAAATATTTATTTCTGGAATAAGGAAAGGTCAAGAATATCAAGGGAATCAATAAAAAAAATGTGAAGGAAGGTGGCCTATAATTCTCAGATTTTAAACTATATTACAAAGCAGTAGTCAACAAAACAATCTGCTACTGGCTAAGAAAGGGGTGGATCAGTGGAATAGATTAGGTACTCAATACACAGTAGTAAATAACCATAGTAATCTGGTGTTTGATAACCCCAAAGATCCAAGCTTTGGGGGCAAGTTTTTGTACAAAAACTGCTAGGAAAACAGGAAAGAATTTGACAGAAACTAGGTATAGATTGACATCTCATACCATATACCATGATAAGGTTAAAAAGGGTACACAATTTGGACATAAAGAGTGAAATCATAAGTAAATTTGGGGGGAGGACTGGTATGGAAAAAATGTACTGTCAGATCTATTAATAAGGGAAGAGTTTATGACCAAACAAAGATAGAGAAGATCATAGGAGGTTAAAATGAATAATTTTGATTACACGAAATTAAATTTTTTTTTGCATAGATAAAACCAAGGCAGACAAAATTAGAAGGAAGGCAGAAAACTGGGGAGGGAGGGGGAATTTTACAATACAGAATCTCTGTATTTTACAATAAATTTCTCTGATAAAGGCCTTACTTCTCAAACATATAAGGAACTGAGACAAATTTATTAAAAAAAAAAAGATCTATTTCCCAACTGATAAATGTAAAGGATATGAACAGGCAGTTTTCAGAAGAGACCAAAGCTATCAAGAGTCATATAAAAATGCTCTAAATCACTATTGATTAGAGAAATGAAAATTAAAACAATTCTGAGGTAGTAACTTCATACCTATTAAATTGGCCAACATGACAGAAAAGGAAAATAACAAAGGCTGGGTGAAAAAAATTTGGCCTGACTAAAATTAAGGCAGACCATGATTTGTATCAGTAAGTAGTAGGGAGCCTTTTTTTTTTTTCCTGACAAATACTCATGGAAAACTAGACAAAATGTACTTTAAAAAGCTACTTTTTAAAAAAATGTCTTTTTAAAGTACATAAGATTGAAATGTGGGAAAATTGGGACACTAATGCATTGTCAGTGGAATTGTCAACTGGTCCAACTATTCTGGAGAACAATTGAGAACTATGCCCAAAGGGCTATAAAACTGTTGATCCAGCAATACCACTCCTAAGTCTATATCCCAAAGAGATTAAAGAAAAGGGAAGAGGACCAATTTGTATAAAAATATTTTTAGCAGTTCTTTTTGTATTGAGAAAGAATTGAAGATTGAGAGATGCCAATCAATTGGGCTGAACCAGTTGTGATATTTGTGATGGAATACTATTGTGTTATGAGAAATGACAGTTATATATTGAAAGGGAATAGCAAGTTGTACATAATAGATTTTTAATTTCATGTGCAATTTTTTCTATTCTACTATGTTATGGAAATGCTTCTTTTATTTCTTAAGTTCAGAATAAAATAAATATATGTTAAAAAAAAAAAAGGAAACAGGCAGGGAAAGGTTAAGTGACTTGCCTAGGGTTGTGTAGCTGGCAGGGGTCTGAGGCAGGATTTACATTCAGTTCCACTTGAGTCCAGATGCAGTGGATAGAACACTGTAATAGGAGTCTGCAGGTGCTAGTTCACCCAGTCAGTGAATGTAGCAAGCTTTGAGGGAGCAAAGCACAGATGAGCTTATTTTGATTTTCCACCCTCTGGCTACCATAGTGGTGGGCTACATTCAGAAGAAAAACTAGTCTCTTGAGAAAAGTAGCTGAAAGAAAGTCACACCTCCATAATGCAGGGAAGGAGTATTTCCATTGTTAAGGGTACTGGCAACTCAGACTGTTTTGCTCATTTGTCTCCTATGGCCTACAATTAAAGTTGCTGATTATAGTTCTTAATTTTGACTCCTTTACCTGAGTTAAAGTCTAGCCTCAGATGCTTAACTAGCTGCACGACCTTGGACAAGTCCTTAGTTTCTGTCTGCCTCAATTCCTTCACCTGTAAAATAGGAAAAATAATAGCAACCTACCTGCTGAGGTTGTTAGGATAAAGTGAGATAGTATTTGTAAAGTGCTTTGCAAACCTAAAAGTACAATACGAATGAGAGCTATTATCTTTTATTCAATATGTATAGGTTGTTTAGAAATAATTGTTTCAATCTTATGTACTTTAAAAAGACATTTTTTTAAAAAGTAGCTTTTTAAAGTACATTTTGTCTAGTTTTCCATGAGTACTTGTCAGAAAAAAAAAAGGCTCCCTACTACTTACTGATACAAATCATGTCTGCCTTAATTTTAGTCAGGCCAAATTTTTTTCACCCAGCTTTCTCTGTCAGAATTCCCTTCTTTCTCTTAAAATTAAGAACCAGAGGAACTAGACTTCATCGGAAAAATGTTACTTTTTTTTCCTAATAGTTTTGTTTTCACATGAAAGGTTTTATAACTACCTGAAAATAAATGGTAAAATTCTCTATGTATTTCTTTCTCCAAAAACTAGATATTTTCTTGTTAAAACGATATGTGATAGATAATATGTCACAAAATGGCAAAAGCCACCAATGGCTAAATGAGGCTTTGCTACCTTGAGGTATAGTTGACATCAGTGAAGGACTTTATGTAAATTACATTAAAATCTCATTATGGTCCCTTTTGCTTTTTGGAACTATATAGCTAAGATTTATAACTCCATGGCTTCTAAACCAAGCTTCTGTTATTGAATGCTTTAACAATTTGTTATTGTTACTTATCAGTGAAATCAGGAACATTTTGTTTCCCTAAACTCAGGCTTTACCACAAGTTTTCAAACTCATTTAAAAAAAATTGTTTAGATTACAAAAAAAAAAGGAACAATAAGGGGGATGGTTTCAAAAAAACTTGGGAAGACTCATATGAACTGATGCAAAGTAAAATGAGCTAAACCAGGAGAACTTTGTACATAGCAACTTTTGTAAATTGTACATATCACCTGTGAAAGACTTAGCTACTCTAATCAATACAATGATCCAAGACAATTCCAAAAGACTCATGATGAAAAATGCTATCCACCTCCAGAGAAAGAACTGATGGAATCTGATTGCTGATTGAAGTATACCTTTTTCACTTTATTTTTCTTGCTTCTTTTTTTTTTGCAACATGGCTAATATGGTATTATGTTTTGCATGACTTCACATGTATAATTCATATCATATTGCTTGCCTTCTGAATGGGATGGGGAGAGTCTGGAAAAAGAATTTGGAGCTCAAAATTTTTAACAAAAGAATGTTAAAATATAGTATAATTATTTTTTTTAAAACAAAACATTTACTTTAAGGACTCGTGTTTTCACTAGCATAAGCACTCCATTGATGCAGAATTCAATCTTGCAACAACTTAGGTCACAGAGATCTTTAATCTAGGGTCCATGAACTTAAAATATATATATATACACACACACACACACATACATACACACACACATATATATATGTTGATGACTTTTATTTCAATATAATTGGTTTCCTTTTGTCATCCCAAACATTTTGTTTTATGCATTTAAAAACATTTTTCTGAGGAAGGGTCCATAGGGTTCACCAGATTGCCAGAGAAACTCATGATACCAAAAAGGTTACCAAAAAGGTACCTTAGGAGATGGCATTCTGGAGTTTCTGTGATTCTACCTCTCCCCTTACCCCAATTATCAACTGGAGACCATTCTACTGGTAATAAATCTGAGTTGAGATAAACTAGAGGCTCGGTACTCAAAGCCCTTGCAAGTTGGGTAGACCCTGTTGCGGTCTGAGAGGTTGAGACCCTTCAAAGACTGGAGTACAGGACTGTATTGTCTGGAATGAATTCACAGACTCAAGCATTCTTTAAGTCAAAAAGTTTATTGTTACGCTTTTCAGTGGGCAAGGATTCTTAAGGAGTCTTCGACCTTAGAGGGGTACAGTGAAAGTTTTTATATAGGATAAAATACAATAAAACATGTGCCAAATATGCTAACTAGGTGATTCAGCATGGGTTTAGGGAGTGGTTTAAGGAGTGGTCAGTTCTTAAAGGAACATGCACTTCTTATATCTACTGAACAGGCATTTTACCCAGAGTTCACTAGGAAAAGCCCCCAAGGGGGGCCACTTGGAAATGTGGTTTTAGGCCTGCTACGTCACTAAGTTAACTAGAGTTCAGGGATAACCGAGAGTTGTCCAGTCTGCCACCAGTCAATGTCTTGTTTGACAAGATAGATGTAGGGAGTATCCATATGTCTTAGGTCTAGAATATAGATAATGAGGAGTCCAGGATGTAGATAATGAGGTAGGGTGGTAGTATAGATAGTCCAGTGGGTAAGAATATCTTTATGACCCAGTGCAAAGCCAGTTCAAACTAATAATTCCCTCAGGTGCTGATTGTAGCTGCACCAGGGAGAGAGATAAGGGTCTTGCTGGGGCCCACTCATGAGTAATTGCTAGGCACAGTGTCCTTGGGCTGGGGAGAAACTGCCAGGGATAGTGTATCTGAGGCTAAGGAGAAACATGGTCATGGAACTGGGGTTCCAGTACAAGCACCCAAGCACCCCATCAGCCTACCAGAGCTTGATAGTACAGAATCAGAAAATCCACATTACCTCTATGCCATGGGGAGGTGAGAGGAGGATTTACGTGGATATCCATAAAGTATCTGCTTAAACACACACACATGCAAAGAGGGAAGAATGATGAGGTGGAAAAGAGTGCTTGAGGCAGATGGAGCAAGGAGGACATGAAGAAGGAGATAAGATGCAGGATGTGACCAGCCAGAAAAGTGATCAAAGAAGACTATGCTTTGACGCCCCCACCCTGGACTTATCTGTGTACTTTCACAAAACACTCTCAATTCTAGAACAACTCTTCCCTTCCTCTTTGCTGTTCCCTTAGTTTATCACCTCCAGTGTATTTAAGTGTATTTAAACTATACTGTTGAGGTCAGAGTCAGAGACCGGTTCAGGTAGGAAAGAATTCAATTAGACCTTCTCTGTAGCCATTGGTGATGAGTTCAGGGTGGACCCCAAGAATGTTAGGGTGCTGCCTGAAATGATGAGGAATAGACATGTGGGTCCTAGTATCTTGAAAGAATTCACTCAGACAGTCTCCAAGTTAAAGAAAGGCATTTATTGGGGTGATATACCCAAGCAGGTCTGCTCCCCGGGAGTGAGGCAGAGACCTCATGGGCTCTACTTCACATGCGAGGCAGAGCACAGGCAGCTGGCCCTGCTCCTCTAAGGTAACAAAGTGGCCCCTGCTTCCCGTAGCAGGCAAAGGTGGTTAACCAGGTCAAAGGTATGGTTTAAATACAATTTTATGGAATAGGGGGAAGGGGACAAGAGAATGGGAGGAGCAAGCATGGTTCCAAAATGCCTGGGATAGGGGCAGCGAGGTGGCGCAGTGGATAGAGCACCAGCCCTGAAGTCAGGAGGACCTGAGTTCAAATCTGGCCTCAGACCAAACCCATGACACTCACTAGCTGTGTGACCCTAGGCAAGTCACTTAACCCCAATTGCCTAAAAAAAAAAAACTAAAAAAAAAAAAAAACCCCAACAAAATGCCTGGGATATCAAGTAGTCTGAAGGAGATATGCAAAGAGAAAAAGAAAGGGGAGGGGAAGAGTTGTTCTTGAAGGGGGCTTCAATGCATAGTCTTCTTTTTTGGCTGGTCCCATCTTATCTCTTATCTCCATCTGCCTCAAGCACTCTTTTCTACCTCATCAGAGAATACAAAGCTCTTAACAAAGAACTCATCTATTTCTCTCTTTTAAAAAAAAGACAGAACAACAAACAAGGTATCCTAGTACTCTCCTGATGAGTAACATCCTCAGAATTCCCCCATTAGATTATGAGTTCCTGGAGGGCAGGGATTTCCTTGATTTTCTTTGCATTTCAAGTGATTAGTGGGGCCTGGTACATAGTAGGCACTTAATAAATATTTGTTGACTGACTACTTGCAGTTGCTAGTGTCCTCCTTTTGTAAATCTCTTGGATTACTTTTTATATTCAATTTTCTATGTAGAGTCATGTTTGTTTTTTTTTCTCAATAGAATGTGCATGGTGCACATAGTAGGCACTTAATAAATGCTTGTTCAGTAGACGAATGGTCAGTCATAAGGTCCTGGAATGTGGTGACCATGCATTTCTGGCTCATATGAGAAAAATACAGGGCACAAAAGCAAATCCTCAGCATTTATTCATTTAGTATATCTCATAAATGTACCAGGCATCACCAGTAGACCTTGTTTCTTGAAGCTTCCAATGAAATCTGGCTGTGGTAACAATTTCACCCAAGATACTGCAGTGACAGCAGAAGTCAGGTATAATTATCTGTTTGAGGGATTTGTGGGAGATGTGCACAATTAAAAGAGCATTTCAGAATAAGTCATTAAAGCATTGGTCTGGTGAAACCCAAATTACTAAACCTGAAAGAGCATCTTAGGAAACACACAGGTTGCTCATTGGGACTGAGAAAATCAAATTGATATTGTTTCCATTTTTGTAACTGACTCTATTCTGTATCACCGTCATTTTGTATACTGCCTAAGTCACATTTGTTTCTGAGTTAAGTTCAGAAATGTTTAAGTTCAGCTTTCCTCTCTAAGTTGGTTAAGTCTGTTTATTGTTGTGTTAAGGAAATCTGTTATCCTTGAAAGATGCGGGTAGATGTCAGGAAGTCTGATTTGTTATCTCTGCCACACTGACTGTTGTGAGATTCGTTTTAGCCCTTTACTACACAAAGGAGGCCGAAAACCTGAACTGGCCAATCAGTAAAAGACATTTTAACCCACTCTGAGTTAACATACCATAATCATTTGAGATACTAAAATTCTCCTGCTGGATTAAGTTGACCTGGAGCATTCTCCTGTTTATGACTGATAAAGACCAGGTGACTTGAACCAGACATTATCTTGATTAATGGCATTTCTCTTGTTATCTTGTTATCTTGTCGTTTTATGGACATATCCTGTTAGGACACTCTCTTCTAGTTATGACATTCCCTTGCTTATGGCTGATGGAAACCAGACATCCTAGGGGGCACTCTCTTGTTCTATGGGAATTGTAATTTCAACTAGCAAAAGGACAGACACCCTGAGGTCAGGGGTACTTCTTGCCTTATGGAAACTATGATTTTGGCTGACAAAAGACACAGGCATTCTGAGTCAGGGAAAAAGGAGGAGGTAATACTTCCTTACTTTATAGGTATGTAATTTGTGCAGCCTAACCCCAAAGTGAGCTCAGTTTACCGTGCTCCCATACATGTATGATTTTGCTAGCTTACACAGAATAAACAGCACATATACAACCTAATTTATTTGTCTCCTTTTAGACCAAACTCTGAAGATTGACACTGTCCTTCAAGAAAGTCTCGTCTGTTATTGCTGTGAAACTAACTAGCCCTGCAGGTGGACACTGCCAATGAGTTTCCCATAGTTGCAAGATGGCAGGAGGAGTTGCACTCCAAATTTCTAGCCAATTGTGTTGTTTCCCCCATCCATGATGCTGCCTTCTTGCTTTTGGATGTTTTTCCTTTTGTCTGTAGAAACTGCCAACCTTGCCAAAAATTGAACATGCTCAGAACTTTGTGCCTCAGTTTACCTTCATTTAGAAGGTAACAGGACAAAAAATAACCCACATTCTCCAGGAAGCCTTTGTCAAACCCTCTCAATGCTAATGCCATCCCCCTACTGATTATCTCCTATTCATTCCATATGTAGCCTGTCTGCATATAGGTGTTTGCATGTTGTCTCCCCATCAGATTGTGAGCTTCTTGAAGGCAGAGTCTGTCTTTTGCTTTTCTTTGTATCTGCACCTCTTAGCACAGTGCCGGGTATGTTGAAGATGAGTAATAAATGCTTTTTGACTGACAGCAAAGCTGATGAGCCCTAGCTAATGAAGAAGCAGTATCACATTCTGCTCACATTGCTTCACAAGAACCAGGATCCTCTACACGAAGCTTTTCCTGATCCTACCCCCCACCCCCCAAATACTGTTCTATCTGCAGAAGAATACAAGCTCCTGGAGGGCAGGGGCTATTTTCTTTTTTGTCTTTGTATTCTTAGTACTTAGCACAGTTGCTTGGGAATATGGCAGGTGATTAACTGAATTGAATTGGGTTGAATTAACTTTGTCTGAAGAATTCATCATATCTTCTTCATCAACATTGGAATAACACAGTATTGCCTTAGGTCAAGGTTTCTTTTTTTTTTTTCCAACCTAAAATTCAAGTGTATGAAGTTATAATCAGGGCCTTGCAAGTGAGTAGCACCATAAGCACCTAATCCACTGGGAGATGTCTTCAATTCAACAGCCTACTCCTATCATCAAAATTTCCTGAGTCAATCATCATGGCTTTGGCCCTTGCTAATGATTGTTTTCCCAAAGTCATAAATTTCTGGATAATAGAGGATGACAGAAATCACAAAAACTTCTTGCCAAGCCATAGTTTATAGAACATTGGGGTCAATCAAGAAAACATCAGAACTGAAAGGGACCTTGCAGTTAATCTTGTCCAAGACCTACATTCCATAGATAACCTAGGACCCAGAGAAGGTCAAGTGACTTCCCCAAAGTGATCCGGTAAGTTAGTAGCAGCACCAGAATTTCAAACTCAGGTTATCTGGCCCCTGGTTTAGTACCTACTCTTACTATACCATGCCACTCTAGGTAGAGGGATCCATTTTTTATATAAAAGTTATAAATTAGATTATTTTCCAACATATTGATTCTGGAAGGGTAGGGTGGTGTGAAAGTGTGGCATTGTCTTAAGAACACTGGACTTGGGAGTGGGAGTTCTAAGGCCTAATTTTGGCTTTACCATTAGATGGTTGTGTTACTTTGGACAAGTCTCTTTGGGCCTCATTCTCCTCATCTGGAAAATGAAAAGCATAGACTAGAACAGGGGTGGGGAACCTGCAGCCTCGAGGCTACATGTGGTCTTCTAGGTCCTTGGGTGCGGCCTTTTGACTGAGTCTAAATTTTACAGAACAAATCCTTTTATTAAGGAGATTTGTTCTGTGAAGTTTGGATTCAGTCAAAGGGCCACACTTGAGGACCTAGAGGGCCACACGTGGCCTTAAGGTCACAGGTTCCCTACCCCTGGATTAGAAGATTGCCAAGACCTTTTCCAACTCTAACATCTTATGATTTTGGAAGATATAATCAACCACACATTTATCTTTTTCAGCAAGAGAATGGACTTAAGGAGAGCCCTTCTTCTGATGATAAGGAAGGGGAGAATGAAAAATTAATTTAATGGCATGTAAATGTTGGCTAAGGGGAAACATTCCTTGTGTTATCATCATCAAAATATTCAGCCATACTCAGGTAGAAAATCAAATGAACAGTAAGGTTCATAGATTACCTCAAAATGGGGGTAGATGGGGAAAGAAAATCTTAGTTCAATGACATTTATGTTTCCAACAACTCTGAATAAAGTTAAGTTGTGAAAACAAAACAAAAAAAACCCAAAAATATGGTACCCCAAGAACTGAACAAGTCTAAGGCAATCCTGAGAGAAGTTCTTCACGTGAATTCTCCAGGCCCTGGGAGACAGTCAGCTCTTCTGTTCTGGGTCCAGATCTTCATGGTCAATAAGTTATGTCATGATAGATAAAAGATTCTGCCCTGGTATTTTTCTTGCTTCTTAATGCGAAAAGCTCTTCATTTTTTAAGATGAGCATATTCCTGTTGGATGAAGGAAAAGACATTACCTTAGAAAGGAAACATAGAGAATGTGTAGCATTCTCATGCGTAAGAGAACATGGCCCCATCTTTTTGACCAGGTGGGATCTTAATTATAACTGGTAATGCCCCCAGATTTAAAAAGGAATATTATTTTTGATTGAATTTCAAGAACAGGTAATACATTCTTAAGTGACTATGGTGAGTTAGGAACTTTAAAAAAAAAGTTTTATTGATGTTCACATCTGACAATGTATACAACATTCTGCCTTATTTGTGAGGAAACTATGGGACTAATATTGTTTGGGTTTTTTTTTTAAACAATTATTCATGGTTTTAATGTTTTCATTTACATCACTGGAATTTAGCCTTACTTGAAGTACGAATGCTGGCCTGAAAAGAAGTAGAAGAAGAGTAGAAGTAGAAGAATAAAATCTGAATTAATGCCAGCAAGAGATAAGTCACAGAAATGATAGCACAAAAGTTACTTGTATGCCCTTTGACACAGCAATACCACAACTAGGCCTATTATACCCCAAAGAGATCAAATAAAGAGAAAAAGGTCCTATATATACAAAAATATTTATAACAGCTCCTTTTGAATGGTAGGAAAAATTGGAAACTAAGGGGATAGCCATCATTGGAGACTGGTTGAACAAACTGTGGCATACGAATGTACTGAAATACTATTGTACTATAAGAAATGAGAGAAAAGACAATCTCAAAGAAACCTGGGAGATTTGTATGAACTGATGCAGAGTAAAGTAAACAGAACAAGAATAATTTACAATGTAACCCAAATATTGTAAAAACAACAACAACAACAATTTTGAGAGACTTAAGAACTCTGATATAATAATTCTGCCATAATTCCAGAGAGAGGACAGATAAAGAAGAACCCTGCCCACCTTATCCTTATGACAGAGGGATGGACTAATGGGCAAAATAAGAAATTCATTTTGGAAGTGACCAAAATAAAACTGTTTTGCTTGACTGTGCTTATGTAATTCAGGAATTCTGTAGTTTGTTTTTTTTTTCTTTTCAGAGAATAGGTGGGTGGGGGGAGACAAGAGGGAAAAAAGAATGATTGATCATTGAAAATAATAATAAAAAAAGATACTGGTTATAAATTAACTAGGAAAAAAAAGGAAAATGGAGGAGGGGTTAAGAGGAGTATGATACAAGAAAGGGAATGATCACACACAAAACATAACTTCCTGATTCTGAAGGAGAGGAGAAAATAACTGTCATCTAGGGTTAGGAGTCTCCATTAACTGAAGGATGAACAAACTATGATATCTGAATGTCATGGAATAGTATTTATCTATAAGAAACGGTGAAAGAGACCATTTCAGAGCATGTTGGGTAGCAGGTGCAGAATGAAGCCAGCAGAGCCAGGGAACACCTTATACACGGACAATACCACCGTAGAGAGAAGCAACTTTGAAAGATTTAAGAACCCATCAATGAGATGATAAGTCATGTCACTGGAGGACTTATGATGAAGCATGTCACATACCATCTGAGACAGAGGTGATGAGACTAAAGGTGCAGAAAAAGAGACACATTTTTTGGACATGTTCGCTGTATAAATTTATGTCACTCAATGATCCTTATTTATTACAAGGGTTTCTTTTTTCTTTCTCTGAGTTTTTAATTGGGGGAAAGGGCTAGGGGGAGAACAGAGGTGAGCAATAGTGATGTTAAAAAAAATAAAGCCACAGAGAAAAAAAATTTAATTCACAGAAAATAATAAAAGAAAGCACAGACAAGCAGGATGGCTTTGAAAGTAACGTGTGAGATTTTATGCCTTTTCTTTTTTAAATAAAGGAAGAATTATGAAATAAAGATTTATGTCAGTCATATAAAGTCTGATTTGTTAATTGATTGATTACTATGTGCTAGGCAATGTGTTAAGAGCTGGGTAAACAAAGAAAGGTAAAAGACAGTCCCTGTTCTCAAGGAGCTAACAGTCAGTGGGGGAGATATCATGGAAAAAACTCTTTACAAGAAAGCTGTTAATACATAGGATAAATGGGAGTTGGGATGATCAATAAGAGAGAAAGCACTAGAATTAGAGAGGATCAGAGAGGCTTCCTGGAGAAAGTGGGATTTTAGCTAGGATTTAAAGGAAGCTAGAGAAGCCAAGAGGTGGAGACAAAGAAGGACAGCATTCTAAACATGGGGTACAGCCAGTAAAAATGCCCCAAGTTGGGGGATGGAGTATTTTATAAATAATCCTCTTTTCTTGTTCTGTTCTCTATATGGAAATGCTCATTTAAAAAAAATCAAATGCAAAATGAAGAATAAATTAACTTTTAAAAAGAGATAATAGTAATAACATAATTTAATGAGAACCAGGAAAATGCATCGTTTAGACTAGCAAATTTCTTTGAAATTTGATCTCCAAATCAGTTCTACAAACTAGTGTTAGGGAGGTTAAATACTTTTCTCTCTTTTCCAATGGCGAAGATGCTTTCTAGAATAATTACAGATAAGGCCCCCCCCCAACTCCCCGTCACCAAAACCCTCCCTACCCCACCCCCAACCCCAGTGTTCTCATTCTTATCCCTATGGGTACATACTTCAGGTCTAGATTTTCATTTGTCATGTTCTGTATCGTATGTTTGTACTTTTCCTCAACTTCAATAAGCTTCTGTTGAAGTTGCTGCTCCATGTTGATTGCATGGTTTTTCTGAAAGGTATTTCAAAAACTGACTATACCTCCTCCTCCCTAGGCAAGCAGCTGAATCAGACAATCATAGTACCTTAATGGAGACAGCCTACTGTGCTACAAATGGGTTGGACTAGATGACCTAAAGTTCTTTCCAGATGTCAATCTTTCATGCTTTATTCACCTGCTATCCCCTCTCCTCCACTGGAACTCACCTCTTTCTGGAGGTCCGTTTGACTTTGGTACAATGCTGTGTTCAGCGATTCTAAAGCAAGAGACTGTGCCTGCAATTCTTCCTCCACAACCTTTATTAGGAGAAAATGACTCAATTCACTTCCACGTGCACTTATGGAGCACCTACTGTTTACAAAGCACTGTGCTGGGGGCTGGGGAAAATGCAAAATATATAGAAGATATTTCTTGACCTCATGGACAAACTTTCAGTCTAGTAATAGATGAAATATATTGTGATTTCATGTGCTACACTTAACCCTCACACTGCCTTGTTCTCCTTGTTTTCCTGAGGTCTCTAAGTGAGCTGTATATTCCCATTAGTTTATACCTCAGCAAGGTGTCCAAACGCCCTACAATCAAAGACTCATGGTCAGTTTTCAGGGACTAGCTTATGTTCAAAATGCATTTTCAATAGAAGGAGCAGTACAAATCAGCTCATGCACTTGGCCATCATGAACAATTCTTCAACACTTCTAGGAGTTGTAATTTTATCAGT
Organism: Vombatus ursinus; assembly: GCF_900497805.2. Classification (NCBI taxonomy): domain Eukaryota; kingdom Metazoa; phylum Chordata; class Mammalia; order Diprotodontia; family Vombatidae; genus Vombatus; species Vombatus ursinus. The sequence goes on along the minus strand of NW_020954580.1, from coordinate 24,889,810 downwards.
ATGGTTACTCTCTCCATAGACAGAGCTCAGTGCCCCCCTCCTCTCCCTGAATGAACAGATGGTCTTGGTGAATTACATTGGCAAAAAAAAAATTATCACTTGACTTTCAACTTTTGGTGACAGACCTTGAAATCACACAATCAGCTAAGAAACTTCAGAACCCCTTGAGAAACTGATGCCTTAGCCATACCCTGCCGTGCAAGTTAAAAGTTGAAGGAGTGCTGGTGCAGCAGAAAGAATGCTGGATTTGGAATCAGTTTCCCTGGATTCAAATCCTGGCTCTGCTACTAATGTCTGTGTTAGGACTGTGGGCAAATTGCTTAATCTCTCTGGTATCAGTTTCACCATCTGTAAGATGAGGGGTTTGGACCAAACATGTCTGAGGTCCCTTCCAGCTCCCATGAAGTGTAAACTGAGCTTGAGCAGAGATCTGGCAATGGCAATGGGAGGGTTTTTCCCCCAAGGAGGCCTCCACAGGATATATTATTGCAGCACATGGAGCTCAAAGGTAGAACTGGGTAGTGTAGTGATGGTTAAAGTACACGTCCTTGTTTGAACCTTAGTGGAGCTGGAGAACAAACTCTAGTTCAAACTGGTGTACAAAGTCATACATTCAGCTGGCTTATAACTAATGTACGTAAGAACAGTCCTAGGTCTAAAAGGACACTCAAGGCTTTGCTGGGTAACAAATTCCAAAATCCCCAGAAAGCCCAGCCGTGGTCCATTGATTTCAATTCTTTGAGGAACGGTGTTATTGAGTCACTCTCCTTTGGTTCATTTTTTCATTTTGCTTACTTGTGTACCAGAAATACCAAAGAAAAAAAAATCTCACCTCCTTGGCCTTCTGTAGCTCGTCTAATTTCAGCATATCAATTTCATGTTGTTTTAGGAATGCCTGAAAGCAATATGTTGAAGATGAATCTTATGTAATTTCTGTTTCATATCTAGCACCATAGTGCAGTGAAAGGAGCATTGTATTTTGATGTCAAAGGACCTGGATTCAAATTCCAGCTCTGTGACCTCACTCAAGTCACTTAAGCTCCATGGACCTCAGTTTTCTCATCTGTAAGATGGGAGGGAGGTTTTCTAAGGTCCCATTCAATTCTGTGATCCTATGCTCCTCCAAGACTAAATCAAACACAGGAAACACAGAGGAAAGTATGTCCCATTCACAAAGATAAAACAAAAACAAGAGAGCGACCTCCAACCCATCCCCCTCCCCAACCTAGCATAGGAGACAGAGTTAAGAGAAGAGAGAACAAAAAGGACAGAGAGAAAGGAAGGAAGGAAAGAAGGAAGGAAGGATGGAAGGAAGGAAAGAAGGATGGAAGGAAGGAAGGAAGGGAGGGAGGGAGGGAAGAAGGGAGGAAGGGAGGGAAGGAGCAAAGAGACAGAATAGAATTAGCATCTAAGTAGTAAGTCAAAAATCATAGAAATGGTAAGAACTCTCCAAGTCAGTGATTGTTACAAAGCCCTTTGTTTTATATAATGTATGGACTTTTTATTTAAGGTATCACACGCTGTCTTTGGAAAGAGGATTTTGAGCCCTTTGGTGAATAGAGGTATTTGTTCAACTTGGCACACTCAGTAGAATAGTTGTTATAGGACTCTAATCAATGCAATGCCCAAGTATGATATGAGATACTGTTTGTAAAGTGCTTTGCAAACCATAAAGCTATATAAATGCTAGCTATTATTATTATTGCAATATTGTGAACCAGGTACCTTGGCCCCCTGGATTCATCTAAATAATTCAAATTAAGTTTGAGTTGCTTCCAAAAAGCCACTAGTTATTAAATATAACGTCTATGAGTTATTTCAAGGCACACAATGTTATCTTGCCTTTAAAAGCTTACTAATATTACTCATTCCTCTGGGTGAATTACCGCTCTCTCCTTATTGAAATTTTCACAGGTTTGGATGTGGAGTTCCTCTATTTTTCTTTTTTCTTCTTCTATATCCACCTCAAACTTCCTTGTTAGTCTGAATTCTGTGGAGAATCAGAAAATAAAATACATGTATATATATGTATACTCTCGTAAGTATATTTGTGATTGAAAGAAAGATACAAGAAGGAAAACACAAAATATTCAATAACATAAGAAATGGTTGCCTGAGGAAAATGAGTGGTTCACCCATGCATTCTCACAATTAATGTTCTAATAGTACAGTTACTATGATGTGGGGATCCACAAATATTTTCTATGTTCAAAAGAGATCCTTATAGTAAAAAATAAAAAAGTTGCAAACTACTGGATTACATTATTGTTCTAAAAAATAAAAATGGAAACCAATGGGGCATGCTGTGACACTGACAAATTCATTAGGAGAAAGTGAGGCTGGTGATTTTGCACAGCCCTCCCTCACTTAAAGCCAATTCACTTGCATGTCATGGCATCCTCTTAGAGATGGTCCTCTCAGGGAATGAAGGACAAATGATAACAATAACAAATGAATGCATACGGAACTGGCTTAGAGGTAGTCCACAATCTTTCCATTCCAATTGATTGTGTTTTCTTTCAATAAACTTAGGTCATCCATATGCCTAAAACACTTCAGGATTTCCTACTTACTTTGCTGCAATAGGATTTTTTCTCGTTCCATTTTCTCACTCTTCTCCCATTCAACCTTCCGCCTTGTCCACTTCTCCTCCATTTCATCTGCAATACTGTCCTAGGGTGACATAGTATCTATGGACATCATGGTCTTACAAATCAAGAATGCCCAAGGGAAGGGAAGGGAGAGACTTTTAAAAATATTTTCTAGAAATCACATGGTGGAGTTGAAATGGAAGAGTGAGATGTAGAGAATTGATGGTGCCTGTCCAAGTAGTGTTCTCTATTGCAAAGCTCCACGCCACTATCACTCATAAGTTGTCTGGAGAAAGACAGTAATGTATAGGAAAAAGAAAATGACAGGGAATAAAGTTCAATATTTTTCCAGCTTTGGTCTTTGGAATATTTAAAGAATTCATTAAAAAAAAAAAAAGAAGTGTTCATGCTATTGTGAGAGCAAAGGAAGAGAAAGATTTTTTTTTTTTACCCCATGCTTAAAGGTTCTGCTTGGAATTGTAAATCAGGTGAAAATCCCATCGGACCATCTAAGAAATGAGTAAAAAGGCCCATGAGTCAGGTTTTTTGTTTGTTTGTTAATTTTTTAGGAAATAATGGTATGTTCTTCAAAGGAAGAAAAATCAAATCGAGCAGATCTTAACCTGGGGTCTGTAAATTACAATTTTTTTCATAACTGTGTTTCAATATAATTAATTTTCTTCATAGTCCTGTGTATTTTATTTTATGGACTTAAAAACAGTATTCTGAAAAAGGGGTCCATGGACTTCACCAGACTGCCAAAAGGATCCAGGTAGGGATGTGCTGGAGCCAGCTCAAACCAGCCTATGAGCTGATTGTTAATTTTCAGTGTTAGCATTTACACATCAGAAATTAGGAAACCCTACACACCAACCAGGGCTTGATTTGTTTTGTAGATTGTCTATACTTAAGAAAGTGATGGAGATAATGTTAATAACGTAGATGGAGATAATGTTAATAACGTAGATTAAACTTATAAGTGTGCTATACATACATGTCCCCTCTCCCACCTCCATTGACCAGCACACCATTGGGTCCATCATACAAAAGAAGTTAAGAACCCCTGAAATAGAGGTAGTAGAGTATTGTGGAAAGAGTGCTGCAGGGCTTGGTGTCAGAAGACCCAGGTTCAAATCCTTGCCCTGACACTTACTAGCTATGTGAGCTGGACCAAATCACTTCACCTTAGTGAACCTCAGTTTCCTTATCTGTAAAATGAGAACAGTAGCATATGTACTTCCTCCTTCAACGTGGGTATGAGGAAGGTGCTATGAAAACAACAAAGCCCCATGGAAATGTCAGTTCTTCATGACTACTTCATGAGGACCCAAGGAGACTTTAGACATGATGCTGGCCAGCTGTGCTCCAAGTCCTTTGGTGCCCTTGGCAGGAGCTCAGCTCTCAGGAGCAGCAGCCATTCTGCTCCTGAGCTAGCCATGTAAGGACAGAAACGACAGCTATTTGGAGTCATGGAGAACGGACCCTCTGAGCCCTACCAAGGCCATGAATTCTCGTGGACGAGGCAGCCGCTGCCCTAGAAATGCTCCCTGGTGCCTATTGGGAATTTCAGCACTTTTCTTTCTTTGTCTCTTGGGCATTCTGATGACTCTTCTACTGGGGAAACCTCCTGGAGGAACCCTCAAAAGTCCTCTTATTGACTTTTAGCACCTGTCAGAAAGAATTTGCTTCACACACAAATGCAGAGCTAAAAACACATCTGGACTCACTCTCTCTCTCTCTCTCTCTCTCTCTCTCTCCCCCTTTCTCTCCCTCATACACACACACACACACACACACACACACACACACACACACACACATGGCAGTGTTTCCAAAAATAGGATTTAAAAGTGGTAAAAATACATTAACTCAATCTCTTTCCCTCTGGTTGGCAGGGGCTTATAGGCATTGAATTAATGAATGAACAAATCAATGAGTGAATAAACACAAATACATAATTATTATTATTTTTTTTAAGAATGAACACTGGAACACTGACACTTCAACCTGCTCAACTTGCTTTATCTGCCTGAGGAAACATATACTTCCCTGTTTCCATAGGCATTCATCCAAAAAAACTGAGAATAAAGAATAAGCCTGGGAGAATCACTGTATGCACAAGCAGCCCCACCAATCTATTAACGCTGTAGTGAGCAGCCAGTGCTGAACAGGTCAACTCAATGTAACTCAAAGCTCTGTACCAGTCCCTCTTTACTGGAGTAGACACCCCCACCCCAGCTGCTTGCTGCCCTTTCTCCCCAGGAGTTACTTTCTATACCACACTCCATTTAGATTGTTTCACCACAGATTATCTGCCAGGAAATGAAGTCTGGAATTAGTGGCCCAGCTTCCCTTATGCTTGAAAATGGTTCAAAGTAGCTAGATCTCACCTGGTACATTCGGAACATATTCTTCAAATACTTATACTCTTTCACCATACTCTCTAGACAAGAGAAAACAGTCATCACTACTCCATTTAAAAACCACAGGCCACACCAACATCGAGTTTAAACAGCTGAAAGCTTTACTAAGACTTTTGTGACGTCCTCTGTTACATCTGATCAAACTTCACCCAGATCCCTGGTGATCAATCCTTGTCATGAACCAAGATAATATGGGAAACAGGGACCTCACGCCACTCCCTGTAGGACACTGGTTTGGGTTCTCAGAACTTGTCAGGGTTAAGGTTAACCCTAAATGCCAGGTTAGCGAACCCTAAATATCCTTTCTCCATCAAAGACCTAAAATGATGGTGGGCTTTTTTGGGGGGCAGGGGGCTTTCTTTGTATCCCCAGCATTTAACAGAGTGCTTAGAACATACTAGGTGCTTAATAAATGCTTGTTGACTGGCTGATGGGCTCCATCCCATGGTGAATAATAAGAATTACTACCTCAAAGAGGTATAGGGCTTTGACGTTCTCCAAAGTACTTTCACACACATTTATTTTTGCTCCTCACCATAGCCCTGAGGAGTAGATAGGGAAGAGATTCTTGTGCCCAAAGTCACCTGGCTATGGAGCGGAGGAGCTGGGATTTGAATTAGGCCTCTTTGATTCCCTGTCTTGTTAGAAATGCTGATGAATGGATTTCCTTCCCTTTGGTCTTTCCCTCTACAGGATGTTTCCTTTTCTGGGCTTTAGGAAGAATCCCAAGAGAAACCTGGCATATCCTTTCCAATTAACCTCTGCTCCCTGCCATACTCACAGGGCTTTCTCACATTACAGAAGAAGCACTGTGCCCAGACTGTGGCCATACCAAGTTTTCCTTGGGCGACATTCTTCTCCACTTTCAGGGATGATTTGTACTTTTCTTCCAAAGCAGCTATTTCTTCATCATGAGCCTCTCTGAGTTCTCTGTGTAGTCACCACAGGAGAAAAATTCATCAACAAAAGGATGTCTGAATATAGCTGTTTTTTTTTTTTTATTTTAAATCACTCACCAGTGCTAGAAAGATATGGCAGCCACAGGAAGCCATGGTTACTCTGCTAAGGCCATACCTTGACTATCAACCCTAACCCTAACAGAGGGTTGGAGGGGTAGATATCTCAGAATCTCAAAATGTCCTCCAAGGGCCTTTTCAGCATATCCATACTCTGACATTGAGAGGATCTGACACTTTGGAAGGATGGCTATGTTAAATACATCTAGTGGGCCAGTTGCTTAAAAATCTTTTGCTTGGCCAGCCTCAGATTCTGTGGTTTCCCCCAGCGTGTTGAGAGTTCCCTTCTTTGCCACCCATAATGCTGGCAGTTTTCTAGATAAGGGGTCTCAAAACTTTTTTGACTGTATATACCCTATCAGTAAACATTTCTGAGCCCGTATCTCCAATACATTTTGCATATTTATCTATTTATAATTTATATAGGTGGCACAGTAGACAGAGCACCCAGGCCTGGGAGTCAGAAAGACCTCAATTCAAATCTGGCCTCAGACTCTTACCAGCTCTGTGATCCTGGGCAAATCACTTAACCCTATTTCCTCAGTTTCCTCATCTGTAAAATGAACTGGAGAAGGAAATGGCAAACCACTCCAGTATCTTTGCCAAGAAAACCCCAAAAAGGAGACACAGAGTCAGGTACAATTGAAAATGACTGAACAACAATAAGAACAATGATTGTAGTGGTAGTAGTTATTTACATTATAAAACTAACACATGAATAGAATTTATGAAATGTTGATATAAAAATGAAATCATGCTGATTCTAGTGTCAATAGGAAGCCCCTGGAGCTTGCTAGGTAGAAGAGTGACATGGTCAGACCTGCATTTTTAGGAGATCACTTTGACAGCTTTGGGGAGGACTAGGGAAGAGAGAAGCTGAAGGGAGGCAGAATGGTTAGGAGGCTAGTACAATAATCCAGGGGAGAGATGATAAGGGATTGAACTAGGGTGGTAGCTGTGTGTACAGACAGAAGGCAGAGTATGGAAGAGGGATCGTGGAAGTAGAAACAGTAAGATTTGACAACTGATTGGATGTGTAGGGTGAATAAGGAATAGAGAATGACCCGGAGGTTGGAAACCTGGGTGACCAGAAGGATGGCAATGCCCTCAACCATAATAGAGTTCAAAAAAAGGGTGGGGAGGTGGAACCAAGATGAAGTAGAGGAAGCATTCTAGCTGAACTTTCTTAACATTGCCCTCCAAACAACTTTAAAATAATGTGTCAAATCAAATCCATGAGTGGCATAACCAAAAAAATGTTGGCATGAGACATTTTTTTCTAGCCCAGGACAATTTAGGAGGTTAGAAAGAGAGGTCTATGAGTGGAGGCTAACCTGGAGGAAGGACTCTGTACCAGCTATGGGTCTTGGAGGCAGTGGTAACGGCAGCAGCAACAGCAGCAGCAGAGATAGTACCAGGAATTTCTACCATCCAGAGATGGATGCCATTTGGTAACTTCATTGCCCATCAGTAAGTTCTGAGTTGTAGCTCCAGAGCAGAGAAGAGTGTTGGCACTTGTGGTCACCAGGGAACAAGGGTCATTCCTGGGCCACACTTCTCCCCAGATAACACCACCTTTGAAGCACTGAAAATTTATAGACTGCCAGAACTAGCCGTGAAAAGAGTAAGGTGAAAAAACCTGAAGCTTGGGAAGGTGACCTCTCCCCCCACCTCCACCTCCACACAGAGATGAGCAGAGCCTAACTCTAACACAAAGTTCCTCAAAGAAGTAAGCTGGAAACAATGAGTAAACGATAACAAAAGAACTTGACCATAAAAAGTCTCTATGGTAATAGGGTAGCTCAAGACACAAACTCAGAAGACAATACTGTGAAAATAAGCAAAGCCTCAATGAAAGATGAAGATTGGACACAAGCCCAACAAGAATTCTCAGAAGAGCTAAAGAAAGAGATCAAAAAAGAGCAAAACTGATTTTAAAAATCAAGTAAGAGCAATAGAGGAAAAATTGGGAAAAGAAATGAGAGAAATGCAAGAAAATTATGAAAAGAGAATTAACAGCTTGGTTATAAAATAAACTCACATAAATCATCAGCATTTCAGTGTATTTCTAACAAAACCTACCAGGAAGAGATACGAAGAGAAATTCCATTTAAAGTAATTTCAAAGTGTATAAAATTCTTGAGAGTCTGCCTGTCAAGACACATAAGAAGTATATGAACACAATTACAAGACATTTTTCACACAAATCATGATAGATCTAAACAATTAGAGAAATATTAATTGCGTATGGATGGGCCAAGCCAATATAACAAAATGATAATTCTATTTAAATCAACTTACTTATTCAGTGTCAATGCCAATCTAAGCACCAAAGAATTATTTTTATGGAACTAGAAAAAAGTTAACAAAATTTATCTGGAAGAACAAAAGGTCAAAAATCAAAAGTGAAAATAAAAAGTGAAGGAAGGCAGCCTAGCAGTACTAGACTTCAAATTAGATTACAAAGCAGTAATCATAAAAGCCTGGTACTGGCTAAGAAAGGGTTGGATCAGTGGAATACTACACAGTAGTACTATGATCATAGTAATATAGTTTTTGATGAACCCATAGATCCAAGCTTTGGGAGCAAGAACTCACTATTTGACAAAATATTCTGAGAAAACTGGAAAGTAATCTGGCAATAAACAAGATAGAGCAGTATCTCATATTGTATACTAACATAAGGTCGAAATTGGCTCATAATTTAGACATAAAAAGTGATATAATAAGCAAATTAGTGGAGCACGGAAAAATTAACCTGTCAGATCTATGGCTAAGGGAAGAGTTTATGACCAAACAAGAGACAGAGAGGATCATGGGAGGTAAAATGGATAATTTCGATTACATGAAGTTAAAAAACTTTTGCTCAAATGAAACTAATGCAGCCAAGATTAGAAGGAAAGTAGGAAATTGGGGGGGGGGTTTATAGAAAGCTTCTCTGATAAAAGTCCAACTTTTCAAATATAGAGCTGAGCCAGATTTATAAAAATAAGAGCTATTCCCCAAATGATAAAGGGTGAAGGTATTTTTCAGAAGAAGAAATCAAATCTATCTATAGTCACATGAAAAAAATGCTATAAATCACTATTGATTAGAGAAATGCAAATTAAAACAACTGTGAGGTACCACCTTATATCTATCAGATTGGCTAATGTAACAAAAAAGGAAAAAGACAAATGCTGGAGGGGATATAGGAAAAGAGGTATACTAATGCCCTCTTGGTAGAGTTGTGAACTGGTCCAACTATTCTGGAAAACAATTTGGAACTATGCCTAAAGGGTTATAAAATTGTGCCTACCCGTTGGCCCAGCAATAACTGCTAGTAAGTAGATATCCCAAAGAGATCAAAGAAAAGGGAAGAGGACCTACATGTACAAAAATATTTATAGCAGTTTTTTTTTTTTGTGGTGGCAAAGAATTGGAAATTGAGGGGATGCCCATCAATTGGGGCACAGATGAACAAACTGTGGTCAACAATTGTGAAGAAATACTACTCTGCTATTAGAAATGATAAGCAGGATAACTTTATAAAAATCTGGGGGCGGGGGGCTGCTAGGTGGCGCAGTGGATAGCGCATTGGCCCTGAAGTCAGGAGGACCTGAGTTCAAAACTGGCCTCAGACACACAACATTCACTAGCTGTGTGACCCTGGGTAAGTCACTTAACCCCACTGCCTAGCAAAAACAAAACAAAACAAAACAAAAACAAAAAACAAAAAAAACCAAAAAAAATCAAAAATCTGGGAAGACTTAAATGAACTGACATTAAGTGAAGTATGCAGAATGTTGTACATAATAATAGCAACATTATAATGATAATCAACTGTGAAAGATGAGTCTATTTGGTCAATAAAATCAACCATGACAATTCCAAAGGACTCATAATGAAAAATGTCATCTACCTTCAGAGAGAGAACTGATGAACTCTGAGTGCAGATTGAAGCATATATTTTTCAGTTTATTTTTCTTGTTTTTTTGTTTTTTTTTACAACATGGCAAATATGGAAATAGATTTTTACATGACTTCACATATACAATGAGTTTTATATTGCTTGCCATCTCAATGGGTGGGGGGGGAGTTGGAGAATGGCAAAGAATTTGGAACTTAAAAAATGAATGTTTTTAAAAAATACTGTTGCTTTGGTGCAAGTATTTGGAACATGAGAGGACAAAGATGTAGAGACCAAGATAAAGTCTAATTTGTCAAGAAAGGGAACTGCTAATAGGATCCTCTGGCATTGCCATAAAAATGAAACTTTTGCCTGATTATACTGGGCTAAGGAAAGGCTGAAATTACTCCTACAGGTTGTTATGGGATTAGTCATCTTACAAAAATTAAATTGGCTCAAACATTTAGGAATATATTTTCTATGACAGTTTGTATTAACAACCAAAGAGCAAACATTAAATCCATTAATTAATCAATTAATTAAATTATAATTCATTAAGTTAATTTTCATCTTGATTTATCATAGGTAAAAAAAAGTGCCACTTTTCCTGTTCTTTTCAGTTAGTTATAGTTCTCAACAAGCCAGTTATCAAATTTGTTTGAGAAGAGCTTCTCAGACAATTATCATCATGCAATCTTTGCAAAGCTAGAGTTGTCTTAACCTTCCTATTCCCAAATTAATCATTTTGGCTTAAATATTAATGGACCAATAAGCACAAAACTGAAGTAGCTTAAGCCCTAATGGTATATACACTGTATAACCATGAAAGCTGGGAAAGTGATAGATTTGACTTTAGTCACATTTCACCAAAGGTAAAGAAATCTTAAATAGGATCCTAAGATTCTCCTATGGAGGAGAAAATCTTTCCTGTGGGAAACCAATTTTCAAAAATTTGAGAGAGCATATTACAGTGGAAAGAATACCATATTTGCAATCAGAAGACCTAGATTAAAGTCTTCCCTGCCAGTTATTCTTTGTAGGACATTGGATAAGTCATTCAGTTTCTCTGAGACTCAGTTTCCTCATCTATAAAGTGGAATATGATATTATTTGAACTGCCTACTTCATAACTATGACATAAGAATCAAATAAGATGTTTGTGAAAGTTCTTTAAAATTTTTTTATTTTGAACCTAAAAATAATCATCAAATACAAATATTTCAATATGCAGATAACTTGAAAGAGGACAGTATTAAAAAATTGTGGATTTCTGTCACATATTTTATTTTTTAAAGACATATACATATATATGTAAAACACTAGGTAATAATACAATTAATCTATGTTTGCTTCCCTTACTGCAATTTGTTTTCTTTTAAGTTTTTTTCTAAAAAAAATGTTTTATTGATGCTCTGTTTTATATATCTTTCATTACCTATTAGCCTACCATGACTTTCAGCCCATAGATCTCTCTTGTAATGAATCAATGTTAGCAATATCTGAGGATGTGTATTTCATTGTGTAGCTGTAGTCCATCACCTCTCTACCAAAAGGTAAGATGTATGTTTCATTATTATTAGTCTTTTGAAGTCATGATTATTCTTTAAAACCCTAATGTATAAGTATGAGCTATGATGATTTTAGGTTATATTGTGTTTATGTTTTTTGAAAAATTTGTGTTCAAATGGAATACTATTGTTCCATAAGAAATGATGAACAGGGGGACTTCAGAAAAACCTGGAAAGACTTATATGAACTGATGCTGAGTGAAGTAGCAGAACCAGGAAAACATTGTACACAGTAACAGCAACATTGTGTGATGACTAACTTTGATAAGACTTAACTCTTCTCAGCAATACAAAAATCTAAGACAATTCCAAAAGACTCATGATGGAAAACGCTATCCATATCCAGAGAAAGAATATAGAGTCTGAAGGCAGATCGAAGCGTACTATTTTCTCTTTTTTTGTTTGTTTCTTCTTTCTCATAGTTTTTCCCCTTTGGTTCTAATTTTTTTTTTTTTACAACATGACTAATGTGGAAATATGTTTAATATGATTGTACATGTAGAGGGTATTGGGGAGGGAGGAATTGGAGGAAGGGGGAAGAAATTTAGAACTCAAAATAAGAAGTGAATGTTGAAAACTAAAAACAAATAAATAACATTTAAAAAAAAAGAAAGATCTGTGTTCATCATTCTTACCTCTTATCTCTAGGATAATGTTTCAAAGGTATTCATAAAAATCTCAAATTGAATAACTAGATAAAATTTTTTAAAAGGGTAGGTTTGAGGGAAAAGATTGCGAAATGAGATTGAGAAACATACATGTCTGCTCACCCTCTTCACTGAAAATGGAAAAAAGGAGAGAAGCTGGGCTCTCATTGACTGGCCACAGACCTAAAATGTAGAGAGAGCTGAGAAGGGATTGGTGCATCCACAACGAGGAAGAGGGGGAAGAGGTGGGTATGTTGGGGACAGGAGTTTTATCAAAAGCATCTATTCAGCTACTGGCGTTGGTGCTCTGGGTAGATTCTAACTGCCCTGAGAGGCCCATGCCTGGTACCAAAGGGAAGAGGTACAGGAAGGGCTACTCAGTGTTGGGCAATAGTGGGTATGAAGGATGACGTGCTTGTGTGGGACACAAGCCTCCACTGACGATCCCGGGGTAGGTGGGATGTGACCCATCTTCCCATCCTCTGGTTTGATAATCCTAAACTCCTTGGGGTCATGCTATGACCCTATTTTGGAGACCTCTACTCTAGAGAGCAGCAGCTAAAACCAAAAGGAAAAAGCATGGGTTCAGAATTGTCTTTCTCTTGAAGCTACTACTGCGAATGCTACAGTGGGTAGCCAGTGACTCAGAAAGGGATCTTTCAGTTCAGTCTTTCTGTTCCTCTTTCTCTCCTATGCCTCTCCACCTGCACAACTATTCATATTATTTCCTCTCCTACAGAGGAGAGAAGGGGCAATGGAAGTAGGGAGGGACAAATTTCTGAGTGTGGGGCACAGAATTTTAATAGTTATTTTAGAGAAATAATCTTAACAAGGTACACACACCAATCAACCAACAAGCATTTATTAAGTGCCTACTGTTTGCCAGGCATGGTGCTTAGTATAGGGGTACAAAGACAGAAGTGAAACAGCCCCTGCCCTCAAGGAGCTCACATTCCATTGGGGAAGGTCAACATGCACGTCTATAATTGTATACAATTATACAAAATAGATACTGTATAAGTAATTGGTGGAGGTGGGGTGGGGCAGGGCAGAGGGGAAGGTCCTAGTAGCTGGCTGGCCTTCCTTCACATGGAAGCCAATGCTTGAATTGAGCCTTTAAGGAAGCCAGGGATTCCAAGAGGCAGAGCGAGGTAGGACGACACCTCAGCATGGCAGGCAGGATAGGGACTATCGCTCATGGGGAATGGTAAGAAGGTCCATTTGTATAATAAGCCTGGGAAGGGATATTGGAGCTCGGCTGGGAAGAGCCAAATGAAAGGAGTTTGATCCGAGAGGTGACAGGCAGCCACTGGAATCTATTGAATTTATTTCCTTGGTGCTTTAAAGATTTACCAAACATGTTTGTCACAAAAACCCTGTGAGGTAGTGAGTAAAAGTATTTTTATACCCACTTTTGTGCTGCTGTTCATTCATTCCTCAGGTGTGTCTCACTCTTCAATGACCCCATTTAGGTTTTCTTGGAAAAGATACTGGAGTAGTTTGCCATTTCCTTCTCCAGTTCATTTTACAGATGAGGAAACTGAGGCAAACAGGGTTAAGTGACTTCAGGGTCACACTGCTAGTAAGTGCCTATACCCACTTTCCAGGAGAAAAAAACGGGCTCCACGAGGTTAGATAAACCACCCATGGTCACCAAGCTAATTAGGTATCAGAGCTGGAACTTGATCCAGCTCTTTCCTCTACACCATTTGATCCTTTTAACTCTTTTCCCTTTATTTTTGGTCCCAGCTTCCGATTTGGTGTTGGGAACTGCTCTTGTGGAGACTCCCTCCACAGGTACAAATTAGTAACTTTGCTCTAAGTGATGGTCTTAGACCAGCACTGGGGAACCTACGGCCTCGAGGCCACATGTGGCCCTCCAGTGCAACCCTTTGACTGAATCCAAACTTCACAGAATGAATCCCCTTAATAAAAGGATTTGTCCTGTAAAACTTGGATTCAGTCAAAAGGCCGTACCCAAGGACCTAGAGGGCCTCAAGGCCATAGGTTCCCCACCCTTGTGACCATTGCTTGGAACACTGAGAAGGTAAATGGTTTGTATATTACAGACAGGATTTGAATTCAGATATCCCTGATTCCAAGCCTAGAGCTCTATCCACTAGACCTGCCGTATCACAGGTCTTCTATTAAAGGACAAAATAGCCACTCTGATGTTAAAAGAAAGGAAGGAATTCCTGGGAAATGAAAGAACCCGTTGGGTGACAAAGTTCCACTGCAGCCAGGAATCTTTTGGCATCCAAATGAGCATGCTCTCCTTGGGTAGCTCCAAAACCGGCTGCCCTGTCCTCCTTAGGCAAACACACACATCCCTCTCTTCCCTTTCCCTCTCCCTTCAAGCAGCTGTACCTCTTGCTATTTTCAAATTCTTTCCGGAGATCGTTGTACCGGTGTTCCATTTCATCTGCAAGCTAGAAAGACAGGCATGGCTTTAACAGTGTGTGGTCAGTCATCCAGCCTTCCTTCAAGGCCCACCTCAGGTTCTATCACTTCTGTGGAGCTTCCAGCCCACAGGGAACTCCCCTTTCTACATCCCCTTCACACTTGCTGTCTACAGCACACAAGCTTTATCAGGTATCCCTGTCCCTGAGAACCAGAAAGTGAAATGCTGAATTATGAAGGCAGTGTTCTGACAATTTGGAACTTACACAGATGTTGTGATAAAATATATTAGGTTAAAAACGATAGTGATGGGGCACAAAACCATTTTGATAATAGAAGGAAGGGTCTTTCCATCCATACAACAAACTGGCTGACTTGTCATCAGAACACCCAATGAGACTTTAATTGGTTGATTTGATTGACTTAACAGACAATTCGTTGATCTGACCGGAATAGACAACTCAGTCATATAGGAATTCTGGAAGAAGTGAATGGATCCTCCCTCCTCTCTACCGATTTCACTCAAGGTGAAAGGTCCCAGGGAGTGGTTTTAGGATGAAAAGTGTATGCTGATATTCTGGACACAATTATGCATGAGTGGACATCACCAAATCCTCAGAATACATTTCATATCTCCTTTGACCCATTTTAAGTAAGGGGATCAGAGGAGAAGGGAAAGTGGTTACAGTATTTACACTGGTGGCCTAGTGATTGATAAAAGAAAAGATTTTTCATGTCTCCTAATTGACTCTAAACACTGGACTATAAGCCAGAGTGTGGTTATCTATGTTGACCTGAGAATTTAGCCAGTTCTCAGGAAAAGATGTGCTGGCCAGTTCATCGGAACATATCAAGTTAATTAATATTAAAAGTATTCTAATTAATATTAATTAATTTTAATTTTTAATTTTGATATTAATTAAAATTAATATTTTTTAAATGTTGCTTATTCCAGGAGCTTGGCCAGTTTCCAGACTGAGTAAAAACATTTGCTTGAATCATGAACACCTTTGGCACAGGGCCATCTTTGTTAGAGGCCCTATTTAAATCCTACTTGGAAAAACCATCTTTGGATTTTCGCCCATGGAGAAGACACTCTGCCTGGGACTTTCCCAATAGGGACCCCGAAAGCTGTACCCGGGGAGTCCCCAGCTTGGACTTCAAATATTGGTGCTTCCCTGAACTAGTGATGTTTTCCTGTATTATTGCTATCCTTTGTATTATTAGTCTGATTATAGTTATATTGTTAATTGTATGTTGTTGTAAATTTAGCTTTTCTCTGCCTGTATTATAATCTTAATTAAAGCTACCTTCACTTCTCTCTCTAGGAGTGTGTCTTATTGTAGAAGCGAATCTGAACCACATTTTTCTTCCTTAATTACACACCTAGGCATCCACAAATGGGGCAAAGCTACGAAATAACTGAGTGACGCTAGAGCCCTCCTTATGAAGATCATAATCCAGGGGTCTTCCATAAAAAGGAGTCACTGGATGAATCTTGAACAGATCCATAGCCAACAGATAAAAATGTCCTTCTAGGAGTAGACTTGTGCTATGGCCCTGCTGTTCTCATTGAACAAGGCTGACCAAGTAGATGAAAAGGCAACTCACCAGTTTCTGAGTACTTTGATGATCTCTGCTCATTTGCTCTATCACTGTGGTTAGCTCCGTGATCTGATTTTCTAAGTCAGCAATGACATTTGTCCTGCAAAGCAGAGATGGTTCTCTCCTTCACATGGCTTACTATTTCATGCCCAGTCAGAGACATTAGAGTATAACTGGCTCAGCTGGCAAGGTTATCATGAGTGCTGGCTTGGTGACTATTTGTCAAGCCTTCTGCTCATCATGCTTGAGATGAGAGCACAAGGAATAGGCTGGTTAACCACATGCCTGGTATTCTTGTTGAAATCATCCAAAAAGAAGTGGGATGGCATGGGACCTTTTTGACTAGGGGGAAATGGGAATATACCAAGAATTTATTATGGACTTGGATTAATGAAAAATGGGAGAAATGGGGCTGGTTAGAGAGTTTGGAGTTAGGACTATTGTCGAAAATGGGGACATAGGCCAGAAACACATTGGGATGGGGTGGGGTGTCAATAAGAAGGCCTGAAGTAAGGCTGGGGTCATAGCCAAGAATGGGGCTAGGGCAAGAAAGGATATATGAGGTATTTTCTGAAGGTCCGGAGTCTGGGTTGCCATACTGTCTATATATCATGGGATTGCCCAGAAATGACATTCTGGATAACTGTACATGTGGCAGATATGTCTACCATAGTGAATGATAGATTAGTCCATCTTAAAAAGCTGTACTAATCTTCAGCTAATTATACCCAATTCCTGACAGGGAAATGAACAAAATACAGGTTAAGAAAAGACAGGAGGTAGTATGAGATGTGATGGTGACAGAATAAAAGAATGAAGAAGAAACAAATAATAAAGTCACATTCTTTGAACTTGATTTACAACATATTCAATACTCACATATCTTTCTGTACCCAGGTCCTAGAGAGAAAATAAAGAGCAATTGGGCTATGAGGAACTGTCATGGACCACAGCTGGCTAGAATTGTACTATGAGACCAAGAGTTTGGATGGGTATTGCCTCTACTCTATTGTATTGACCATTTCCCCCCACTACCATGGAATCGTGGGACAACATTGAAAAGAAAATGAGGTGTTTATTGCAGTACCTGTTTCAAATTTCTCTTCTCTCAAGCCTTACCTCACTTTTCTTCTAGCCTCTCAGCTGAAGACCTCATTCTCTACTTTCCCAAGAAAACTAGGCCCATTCACAGGGAGCTCCTTCTCCCCTTTTCATCTCATGACCCCTTGATATTATCCCCCATTATCTTCTCCTTTACTCCAGTCTCTTCTCTCCCACATTCTCTTTGGCCGCCTCTTCCATGGCCTTGACAAAGGCCTTGCCTTTGAGGCCTAGTTGGTGGCCACTTCCCCCAGAACCACTGTTTCAGGAAAGCCCCGGATGCTTTGTGTCATGTCCAGGATGCTCAGGACAGTTCTTCCACAGCCTCAACCCACCTTGCTGCCCTGGGGTCCTGAAGTCCAGATCAGACCATTAGTTCAGGAAAGCCCTTGCTACTATGCTTATTACTTGTCATTCTGAGGCCATCTCTTCCACAGTCTCACCAATGGCTTTACTTCAGCACTGTAGCCTTTCCCTCTTCTCCCCTCCAACCCCAATTTTGAAGCCACGAACCACGATCAAATCAACTCTTCCATTGTACCTGGATAGTGTGTGTCACCATACTCCCTTAGTCCCTAATTATCATTTCCATAACTTTCTTAGACCAAAGTGTCCCTCTTTGTATGTTGTCAACCACCATTAGAATGTAAGCTTCTTGAGGGCAGAGACTGTTTCTGCTTTTGTATTTGTTTTCCCTAACACTTAGCACAGTGCTTGGCACATAGTAAGTGCAAATGCTTTTTCCTTCATTCCTGAAGAGTAGGCCCTTCTCTTTGTCAAGGTCAGCCCCTCTACAAGCACCCTTGATTCCCTCTCCTCATGTCTTTTTCATTATAGTCCTCTCTAACTTTCCTCTAATCTTAAAAAAAAAACCCTCATTAAATACTACCATCTCCACTAACTATCATCTTGTATTTCTCTTCCCTTTCTCAGTTAAACTCTTTGAAAAAGCTGCCTACACTTGTTTCCATTTACATTCTTCTCACTCTGTGGAGGCTTTGACTTCATCTCTTAATTGAAATTACTCTCTTCAAAGTTATTAATGGTAATTTATCAGATCCAATGGCCCTTTCTCAATCCTCATCTTTTGACACCTCTTGCTTTTCCTCTTTTGGTTCTCCTCTTACCTGTTTGACCACTCTTCTTAGTTTCTTCTGTTGGATCACCATCCATGTTGTTTGTATCTACTAAATGTGGGTGTACCTCAGGGATCACCCATCTGAGTCTTCTCCTCTTTTTTCTTTACACTTTAGACATCATCACTTTTCATAGGTTTAATTATCATCTACATGCAGATAACTCCCAAATCTATATGTGTACTCTCAATCTCTCCGCTATAATCAAGTCCTAAACAACCAACTGACTGGTGATCATTTCAAACTGGATGTCCCACAGGCATCTCAAACTCAACATGTCCCAAGCAGAACTCATTGTCTTCCATCCTACCCCCAACCCTCTTTCCATCTTCCTTATTGCTATTAGGGGAACCACCTTCCAGTCATTCAGGTTCTCAATCTTGTCTTTATTCTCTATTCCTCAGTTTCACTCATATCTAATCTGTTGCCAAATTTTGTCTTTTCTATCTTCACGAGCTCCTCCCTCACATGTGTTCCTTTCTCCCTAACTATACAGCTAGCAATATAGCTCAGGGCTTCATCACCTCTCATCTGGTCTACAATAGCCTCCTAATTGGTCTCCCTGTCTCTAGCCTCTTCCCACTCTAATCTATCCTCCACAGCACCATGCCACCTCCTTACTCAGTGGACTCCAGTGGTCTCCTACATCTCCCAGACTTTGCAGGGGCTGTCTTCAACGACAATAATGCACTTCTTTCTCACTTACAGCTCTTGGAATCCCTGGTTACCTTCAAAACTCAGCTAGGACCTTCTGCATGAAGACTTTCCTTGTCCCTCTAGCTGGCAGTGCCTTCCTCTCTAGCGTTTCCTTGTATTTCATTTGTATGTGTTCTGTATACCAACGTATATGCATGTTTTCTTGTCTGTTAGAATATAAGCTCTTGCAAAGCAAGGGTTATTCTGCTTTGCCCTCTGTATCCCTAGCACTTGGCACAGTACCTGGCACATAGAAAGCACTTAATAAATATTTGTTTGATTGATTAATTGAATGTTGCAGGGCAAACAGTACCATCCTGATTCAATCCTCTGAGTAGTGGAGGTCCAGACTGGGAAGGCCGCAACTGCACCCTGAGGAATTTCAGCCTATCTGTGTATAACTGCCCGAGACCAGGACATACCTGGAGCCAGCTGAGAGATCCAGCTCTATACATTCTGGGCCTCAGACTCCAGTATAGTAGGAAAACTCTAGGGCCATGTTGGATCCATCCTGGTAAAGTGCTGGGCCTGGAGTCAGGAAGAGCTGAGTTCAAAGTTGGTCTCAAACACTTAACTGTGTGACTCGGGCAAGTCTTTTAATCTCTGTCTTCCTCAGTTTCCTCATCTATAAAATAGGAATAATAACAGCACCTATGTCCTAGGGCTGTTGTGAGGATCAGATGAGATATTTGTAAAGTATTTTGCAAATCTTGTTGTTGTTGTTGCTATACTATAACTTTTCTGTTGGTCTGGGAACTGATGTCCTAGCACACTTCGTGACCTGGATCAGAACAAGCCTTTTGGGGCTCCTACTATAGTAGACCTTTCTCACCCACCAGACTGCTATAACATCAAGTCAGGCTCAGCAGATAACAGGGAAGAAAGGGCAGGGAGGGAGCACTATATTTGGAGTCAGGAGGTAATTAATAAATGCTCAATGATTGATCGAGAAGATATCTACTAGTCAAGCCCCAGTTCTAAATGGGAAAATACTTTCAGAGACACACTTTGTAAACAAGAGGATAACAGTTATTGCCCTACATACTTTTCAGGCTGTTTTTAAGTAAAGTGCATTATAATCTGTAGAACATCCTAGAAATGTGCCCTGTTATTACTCCCAGTCTCCTGTTTGATGCCATTCCACAGCTATCCCTTTGATTCTTTTTAGGGAAGGGAATAAGGATTATAAAGCCCCTACTATGTGCCAGGCACTGGGTTGAGCTCTTTTACAAATATTATCACATTTGATCCTCACAACAAACCTGTGAGGTGGGTACTGTTATTCCCCATTTTACAGATGAGGAAACTGATGCAAATAAAGGTTAAATGACTTGTACAGGTCGCACAGTAAGTGTCTGAGGTGGGATTTGAATGTAGTTTTTCCCTATTCCAAGCTCAGCACTTTATCCACTGCACCCACCAGCTGCCCCCTTTTCATAAATGTTTAACCTTGTTTTCTTTAGACTTTTTTTTTTTTGGTTTTGCTACACTGATTTGAAAACCCTAGAACATGAGTTGATCTGTGATATCCTTATGCATCACTAAATAGAAATATTAGTCCAGGCTTCCCTCCCAGAAATTGAATTCTTTTCTATCAGTTCTTACCAGCCAAATTCAGATTGTCATAAAGTTCATTAGTCTTACAAAAACACAGAATTTATATAAACATACATAGCTGTATATATCTGTAGCAGAAGTTGAATTGGCTTTTATAGGCCATTCTATGCAATATGAATCTGGAGCTTCCCTTGAAATTCCAGGGACACCTGGGACATAGGACATGGCACTAGGGCTCTGAGTTGTCTCTCTTTTATAATGACATCCCCTTCCTCAGATTACATGACTGATATGATCTGAACTTCTCCTCTCCACCCTCTAGGATCAGTGCCAAGAGAAGAAAATTTGATGACCCACACAGCAGAAACATATGAGAGGGGTAGTTCAGACAATGGATTATTGGTATATCGACCAATTGACTCCTGGATAACTGGGTTAACTCGTATGAGCTTACTAGAGTCCTAAGGCAGGACCCTCTTCATCATAAAATGGCAATAAAGCCAGATTCTAGAGTTTATTTCATGGGGAGAGTAGGCAAAACCAGCTCTGAATGTCTTCTGCTGACTCCCCTACCCCTTTAGAAGTTTATCAAGGGCATTACCTGGGCAGTATGAATTTGACCATATGTTCTTTAGGCTTTTTGGACCTTTCAAACATCTCATCTCCCAGTATAACTGGAATTTCTTCATCACTTCGAGAGTAGGTGAATCCCGGAGAGATCTTTATTGTGTTCTGGGTTGTAAAATGAAAAGGTCAGATAAGGGCTCAGAATTCTACCGTTCTTTCAAGTCTTCCTTCCATTTCCCCTGCCCCTCTCTGTCTACCTCCTCTAGAAAAAGCAAGAAAGGTCTCTCCTTCAAGAAGAATCTAAGTCTTTTTCATCTTCTATGTGAAACAGTTACCTTCTAGGTTAGCACCCAAGACAGAAAATTATAGACAAATTATGATATGTAAATGTAATGGAAAACTACAGTGTCAAAAGAAATGACAAAAGGGATGGTTTCAGAGAAACCTGGGAAGACTTGTATGAAGTGATGCAGAGTGAAGTGTGCAGAACCAGGCAAACAAATTACATAATAACAATGACATTTTTCAAACAAAATAACTTTCAAAGAATTAGGAACTCTCCCAAGCCATGATTGTGGCCTATTGCCTCCTACTCTGGCAAATAGTACGCAAGCCCCAGTATCAATGATGAAAAGATATTACTCATCTCATAAAAGACGTGAATATGTAGAATAGGCAGAGAGAAGCAAACATGTACAACAAGACGTACATTTTTAGACATGGTCAGTGTGGGAATTTGTTTTGCCTGCCTCTGCATTTGTGATACAAGGGTTTTCTTTCTCTTTCTCCCTTCCCCTCTCCCCACTGGGAGCTGGGGAAGTGAAAGGGAGAGAAAATAAATGCTTGTTAATTGAAAATTTAATTAAAAATAAAGAAAATCATAGACAGCATTGCTAAGTCCCATCTTAGTCTCCCACTCCAGATGAGACCTGAACTATAATCGTATTTATTTTTCCCTAATTTAGAGAAAACATTGGCCTTTAAAAAAGCAACATGGTGGTAAAGAGTAGATGATTTGGAGCCAAGAAGATTTGGGTTCATAACCTATCTCTACTACTGATTACCTATGTCAAGTAAATCACTTAGTGTATAAATGTCAAGTAAATCACTTTGTGTATAAATGCATAAATTGAGCTCAGTTTCCTCATCTATAACAGCAGATGGTTGGACTAGTTGATATCTAAAGTCTGACTCAAAATTCTATAAAAAAGGTCACTTGTTTTACTCACTTCAGGGGCTTTCTTTTCTTTTTGCGGTGTATTATTTCTGAAAAGCATGGGTCCTCTGTAAGAAAAAAGACTGTCAGTGAGCTACAGACAAACACAAAGTTTTGGAGTCTCCTGTTTTTGTCTTTCTGAAGCCTCAAATCCCTAAGAAAAGCTGACCATTGCAGATTTCTCAGAGTACCAGTTAGGTATGGAAACCTCTCATGATGTTGGTGTGATGAAGCAAGAGTTTAGATTATTTATCATTATCTACTACTACGATTATTATTATTATGCTCAATAAACAGCCTAACAGAACAAGCATCAATGACTTTTGTTTGCACTGAGGAAATTGCAGGCAGTTTTCTCATACCTGGAAATTTGGTTGGAAGATCCTGTATGAGGATGAAAGAGGAAAGCTTTCTCTTTCCTATGGCAAAGCAAGGGGCTGGGGTTAGGGCAGGGGTGGGGATAGAGAAGGTGTAGAATCCTTCCTCTTTCAGGTTTAAGGGAGTTGGGGAGGGGTGCTCTCTGTTGACCTTCAAGGTCTCCTCTGTTTGGAAAGCCTATCTCTCTTACAATCTCAATATGGTGGTAGAAGAATGGAGGCATCCTGACCATAGGCCTATTGCTTCCTACTTTGGAAAATAGTTTGCAAGACCCAGTTTAGGGGTACTAAGGCTGGGGGCATAGGGCATAATTTGAAATAAAAGGTACAGTTTTGCACATACATGGGACTGCAGCGATTTCTATTTTGATGATCTTTGAGATGATAGCTGACATTTCAATATGTATGTATACAAAGTAACTTTCATTGACAAACACAAATGTAATAATTTTTTTTAAAAAAACCTCAATGTTCTACCAACTGTAAAATTATCTCAATTGTACTTTAGCTGCGCAACTTCTTATTTATTTGGCAACAATGGGGAAAGAAACATTTCACTTAAGTCAATATTAGTCAAGAAGTAGATAAGCATTTATTAAGCACTTACTGTGTTCTATGCTAAGCACTGGAAATACAAATATGAGAAGAAAGTACCTGCCCTCAGGGAGTTGAAATTCTAGTGGGAGAAGACCACATATAAAAGAAAGTTGCTTATCTTCTAAATAACAATATTTTAAAAAATATTGAAAAATCTCTCTTCCCCAAAATCTCCCACATTTTTACAGAATCAAGAATCCCAAGAGTTGGAAGGGAATTATGCCATCTAGTCCAACTCATTTTGTTCAGTTGTGTCTGACTCTCTGTGACCCCATTTGGGGTTTTCTTGGCAAAGATACTGGAGTGGTTTTCCATTTCCTTCTCCAGCTCATTTCACAGATGAGGAAACTGAGGCAAACAGGGTTAAGTCACTTGCCCAGGGTCACATAGCTAGTAAGTATCTGAGATGGGTTTCGAACTCAGGGGGATAGTCTTCCTGACTCCAGGCCCAGTGCTCTATCCACTGCACCAGCTAGCTGTTCTGGGTCCAACTCATACTTATACAAAAATTCCCCCTAACCAACAAGAGGCCATTTAACGTTTGCTTGCGTATCTCTAGCAATGGTGACCACCCGTGCCCCCAAATTATCCCATTCCATTTTGGGTCAGCGGCTGTTTCCTGACATCAAGACTAAATTGTGCTCTCAGCAAGTTCTATCAGTGTTCTTCCTACTCATGCTGCGGCTGAGCAGAACCAGTCTCAGGAGAAAGCTCTTCAAGGAATTCTCAAGACACAAAGAGAAACAAATCTGATGAAGAAGAAAAGGGGAAGCTGTCTAAATAGATGTGGATGCACACGTAGCCCATTAATGACATATCCCCAAGTGGTAGAAAGTAATGGAGGATGATGAAGACAAACTATAACATGGCAATGTACGATAGCAACAAGAGCTCTAAAAGATCAAAAGGAGCTAGGCTGGTGAGGTTAGCTGAGAACAAAAAGCATCCTTTTTACCCAAATTGGAGAAAAGACCAAAAAAAGTATAGGAGCCATCTGGTAGACAGAATAATGATACTAAATTTTGTTTCTGATTTCTTTGGAAAGAGAAGGACATTTGCCCTGGAAAGGGATAGGGATTGGACCTGTGAATTCAGTCAACAAATTTTAATTGAGTGCCTACTATATATCAAGCATAGAGAAGCCAGGAGGCACAGTAGATAGAGTGCTGGGCCTAGAGTCAGGAAGACTCATCACACTGAATTCAAATCTGGCCTCAGATACTTACTAGCTATGTGACCCTGGGTAAGTCACTTAACCCTGTTTGCCTCAGTTTCCTCACCTGTAAAATGAACTGGAGAAGGAAATGGTAAACCACTCCAGTATCTTTGTCAAGAAAACCCCACATAGGGTCACAAAGAGTCAGACCTGACTGAACAACAAGAACAAAAACAACCATGTCAATGAAATCATGGTGCTAGGACCAGTCTTTATCCCTTTGTGTCAAGTATTTTCAAAGGACTCTGAGTTGGACACTTTGGGGCATCCAAAAATAAAAAAAATGATCTCTGATCTCAAGTTGTTTATAATCAAGTAGATGAGATGAGACGTGTATACAAATACGTGGAATACAAAATTATAATTATAATGAGCGGCAATGGGACATGGTAGACAGGGAGATCTGAAAGGTGCTAATAATGATGCTTTAACTACTGATTTCATAGGGCTGCTAGGAGGAAATCATTTTGTCAACCGCATACACATATATGTGTACACATGTACGTGTACACATATATGTTGTTTTTTGGTTTTGTTTTGTTTTGTTTTGTTTCTTTTTTTGACAGGGAAGCTAGGTGGCGCAGTGGATAAAGCACTGGGCCTGGAGCCAGGATGATCTCAAGGATACTCACAGTGATCTTGGTATAAAGAATTCCCAGATGAGGAAAGTGCCTTTTCCAATGCAGGTAAGCATCTTCTAAGGTTTTAAAAAATTGCCTTGAGCACTGAGAAGTTAAGTGACTTGACCAGGGTCACACAACCAGTAGGTGGGGGCTCCTGACTTCAAGGCTGTTTCTCTATCTGCTGTGGCACTCACCCTCACAGACTGCAGAGGACAGAACAAATGGCTCGTAGGGAGCTGGCTCCACTCCAAGACAAGTGGAAAGACAAGTGGAAAGACAGGAAGAGAACACTAAGCTGTCCTTATTGAGTTCAAATCACCACCAAGCCCTGAAGAACATCTTTAGGTATTGAGAAACCAGTGGTTATAAAGCCACTGCCAGTGATCTTTGAAAGATCATGGAGGATGGTAGAGATGTTATATGGATGAAGATAATGTAGTCTTGATCTTTCAAAACAGGGAAGAAAATGGAGTATAGAACACATAACTAAAGATGTTAGTGAACACCTAGAAAGTGAAAGGTGGGGGCAGCTAGGTGGCGCAGTGGATAGAGCACTGGCCTGGAGTCAGGAGGACCTGAGTTCAAATCTGGCCTCAGACACATGACAC
The DNA here is from genome assembly GCF_900497805.2 of Vombatus ursinus. Taxonomy (NCBI): domain Eukaryota; kingdom Metazoa; phylum Chordata; class Mammalia; order Diprotodontia; family Vombatidae; genus Vombatus; species Vombatus ursinus. The sequence continues at coordinate 24,863,977 of NW_020954580.1, read as the reverse complement.
TTACTAGCTATATGACCCTGGGCAAGTCACTTAACTCCATTGCCTAGCCAAAAAAAAAGAAAAGAAAAGAAAATGAAGGGGTGGTCACGAAGAACCAGCATGGCTTTGTCAAGAACAGGTTATGCTGGACTAATTTTATTATTTTTTAATCATTCTGACTGGTAGTTCAAGTGAATAATACATATATATATATAATTTACCTAGATTTTAGTAAAGTATTTGATGAAATCTTTCATGTTATTTTTGTGGACAAGATGAAGAAATATGGACTAGATGGTAGTATAGTCATATGGATTCAGAATTGGATGAATGGTTAGATGCCAAAGGTGGTCATTAAGGATGAGATGTCTTGGAAAAGGGTGCCACAAATGAATGGTATTCAAATAATGAGATTAGAAAAGAGTAAAGGGCAGGATATAAAGGGAAGTGAGGATAGAAAAAGTTGAAAAAGAGATAGTGGATAAGAATATACAAATAAATAGAAAGGGGGACTAACAATCTAAGTAAGTCCAAGGAACTTGATATAGGGAAGGTAAATAGGAAGCAGAGAGGTGGTGGATGGGAAAACAAGTGGGATGGACAGCCTGTGTACAAAGACTGGGATCATATTAGTGTAAGCAAAATTAATCCCAGAGTCAGGGGGCTGACTTAAAAGAAAAAGGGGAAAATCAATGCAAAAAGAATAAATGGAGGAAAATGCCAATTGTAACTTCATATGTTAAGAACGAATTAAAATTTTTCATAAAATGAAAGAATAGCAAATTAGATAAGAAAATAAAACCCAATAATTTGCTACATATGAAAACACATTTAAAAACATCAAAATGACAAATAGGAACAGAATTTACTATGCATCAGGTGATTCCAATAAAGCAAGAGTTAAAATCATGTTACAGGATAAGGCAATTTTAAAAATCCACAATGTCAAAAGAGCTAAACATAAAAGTTACATTAATTATACTTAAAGAGAAAATAGATAACTAAACAGTATTATTAAATTTAATTGCACCAAATAGCATAGCCTTTAAATTAATAAAGAAAAGCTTTGCAAAAAGGAGTAACAGAACAATTGTAGGAGACTTTATTGTTCTTATTTTAGAACTGGATAAATCTAATAGAAAGATAAACAAAAAAGGGAAAATAAAGAATTAAATATGCACTGTTAGAAAAATTAGATTTGAGAGACCTGTGGTATCTTCTTAATGGAAATAATTAAAGAATATACAGATTTCTCATCATCACTCTTTGGACTAGGCAGAAAAACTAAACACATCCTTCAGAGATGATATAACACAACACGAAAAATAGTGATTAATAAAGGGGGCAGCTAGGTGGCACAGTGGATAGAACCCTGGGCCTGGGGTCAGGAAGACTCATCTTCCTGAGTTCAGATCTGGCTTCAGACACTTACTATCTGTGTGAACCTGGACAAATCACTTAACCTCTCTGCCTCAGTCTCACCATCTGTAAAATGAGCTGGAGAAAGAAATGAAAAACCGCTCTAGTATCTTTGCCAAGAAAACCCCAAGTGGGATCACAAAGAGTCAGAAATTACTGAAAAGACGGAACAACAACAACAGGTAGGAATCAGGCAGGACTGAAGAAGCCCAGGGGTAGTAACCATTTTTTTTATCAATCTCAATCAGGTACCATTCCAAGCAGGTAGGGATATTTACCTTGGGCCACTGAGGGGTTTAATTTGTGGTGGTAGGAAATAATTTCGCTCCTTCAAGGCAGATGATATAGGGCTTAATCTGGTTGTTCAAAACATATTTTTAAAAAGAGAAAAACTGGTTTAAACACATAGACACAGAATAACACTAAATGTCAAACTCATCATACCATCTCAGGGAATCCTATGGCTGGAGACACCACCAACACCCACCTAATTTAACTCTTCCCTATAGGTAGGGGAGACTGGAAGGTATTTTACAGGGAATTCTGCCCATTCTGTTCCTCAAAATGAAGTCTATCATTCTGAAAAATATTAAGAAGCAGCGTTTTCCCTTTAAGGAAGCTCCCCTTAACCGAATAAGTTAAGTAGTGCACTAGAAAGTGTACTAGCATAGCGTACTAGAAAGCTCAGTGGATCAGAAGTCACAAAATCTGAGTCGAATCCCATTTCTGTTTGGAACCTGTGTAGTCTTGGTGGTGTAAAAATCTCTTTAATTTCCTTCTCTGTAAAATGAGGGGGTTGGTCACTGGATAGTCACCACAGTCCCTTTAGGCTTTAAATCCTACAATATTGAGGCCCTACTTTACAGCTCTTCCCTTCCTCCTCCTTCCCCTACTCTTTCTCTTCCTTCCCTTTTTCTTTTCTTCCCACTCACCTTTCTCCTCCTTCCCTCTCCTCCTCCTTCTGCTTCCCCTCCTTCTTCCCTTTCTCCCCCTCCCTCCTCTTTTTCCTTCCCCACCCTCTTTCTCCTCCCCCTTAACCTCCTCCACCTTTCATTTACTAATTATATATCAGCTGGTGGTTCAGTTGATAGAGAACTGGGCCTGGAGTCAGGAAGACCTGAGTTCAAATTCAGTCTCAGACACATCGTAGATGTGTGACTCTAGACAAGTCATTTAACTTCTGCCTGACAAAAGGATCCACTGGATCCACTGGAGAAGGAAATGGCAAACTACTCCAATATCTTGGCCAAGGAAACCCCATGAACAATTGGTCCATGGGGTCACAAAGAGTCAGACATGACCGATAGACTCAACCACAAAAACAACATATCTTCCATACTTAAGGCTAGGTACTGGATCAGTGATTTCATTGGTATAGGGAACTCCCAGATAAGGAAACCTACCAGTCCAGGTTAGCACCTTCTCTGCAACTTATGGTCTAGGCAAGATGCTTTGCCTTAGGGCACTGCCAAGTTGACCTGGCCAGGGTCACACACTTTTATATTTTAAGATGCTACTGATGAGTACTCTGTATGGGGGTAAGGTTGACAAGACGTTGCAAAGTATGTTCAAGGTCCCTGGGAATGCAGGGCACAACTCGTTTGCTTTGTAAGGGGTTATCTGCCAAGCTGGCATGTCTCTGCCTTCTTGAGTTTTTACTGACATGTTTACTATTTTATTCAACAAGTACTTGTCCAGGACAGAATACCACCACCAACAACCACCACCCTTGAAAGAAGCCTCCTGCCCTTCCCACTCCTTACTTGGGTTTCCTTCTAGAGAGAGAGAATAGGGAAGTCTTAGCAAGCTTCCTTGATCCCAAGTTCCGAGGGTCCCAGCAGCTGCAGTATATCAAAGAAGAGTCAGACATGGCAGAGAAGTTGGTTCCAAGGCTGTGACTGTAATGGGGAAACAGAATAGAAGTTCGTGTGGGAGGAAGGCTGAAGACAGCCGGGAGACCTTAGCTAAACCCAGAGCTCAGGAAGATTCGGGCAGAGGCCAAAGCTGACCTGGAGAAGAGATAACTATGAGATCATTTGTGCCTACAATATCTAACCAGAGATGAATACCCTGCCCTCTGCTAACCTCCTGTAATTTACTTACTCAAATCACAGAGAAATTGCCTGATGTTGCCATCTGAATTCCTTGAGATGCACTATCCCTCTACCTTTTCCCTACAACTTTCTCCCACCCCCAGGGACTCAAAAATGATTTGTTTTCTTGGTTCTATTCCAAGCTCTTTATTTACATGTTGGATAAACTTGAGTTAATTCCTGGTTCTGCTGCTTAACTAATTGTGTGATGTAAGGAAAATCACTTTACCCCTTTCAGCCTCAGTTTCCTCTTCTGTAAAATGAGAGGATTGGCCTAGAAGACTCCTAAAGGTCCTTCCAGCTCTAACGTTATGGAAGAGTAGATAGAATCAAGGACTTAAAGTTAGGGATACCTGGGTTTGAAACCCACCTCAGAAGCTTACTGTCCTCGTGACCATGGTTTTCTCATCTGTCTGATGGTAACAATACCTACCTCAGAGAGTTGCGAACAGCAAATGAGATATGTGTAAAATGCTTTGGAAACTTTAATGCCCTACACAAATTGTGTGTTACTATGATCCCAAGAAGTAACTTGCAAGTCTCTCTGACCTCATCCACCTTAGTGGAAATTGGTACCTATGAATTTTGGCTCTCCAACTCCCTTGTCGAATTCCTGAAAATGACCGATGTAGCAAAACCGGCACTGGGAGGATGCTTAACACAAACTGCCAAGTATAAAGAATGATTTCCAAAGTGAGGCTAAGTGTGTTTAATAAAATTAATTGGAACAGCATAGTATTTATGGATTACATTTTTTCTCCCAGTGACCTAGTAAATTCTGAATCATCATGGAAACCCAATTATTCATTCCCAAGAGTGGCAAGTTCTCACAGTTAATGCATACACTTTAATTATTCTTAATTATTCAACAAGTATCTACTGAGGCTCTACTGCATAGTTAGCACTATACTTAGTCATCTGTGGGAGAGATAGGACAGTGTGTGAATGAAGCCAGAAGGGTAGAATGAGGAAGAAGGAAGCATGGTAGCAGTCATGGGTTGGGGAGTAGTTGACAAGGTCCCTTGTTCCCCAGAAACTGCCAAATCTATCTGGGGAGAGAAAATCCAGATTGAGTCAACAAAGTCTACCCATGTGTAAGGCACTGTACTACATATTAAGGATTCAAAGATACAATAAAAACCAGTATTCTACCTCATTAGAAAAGTAAAAAATTAATATGTGAAGTCATTAAACTTGTAATATGTAATTGAGTGTCAAAATCAGTAGTAAAAATCAGCAGGTACTCTAAAGGACATCAGGAAAATGTCCTTATACCTAGGCCTTCATATTTCAACAGACACAAGACATTCCAGGCAGTAGTACCAAAGGTATAGAGGTAGGAACAAGAATCTCATGACCAAAGAAATATGGAGACTGGGGTAGCTAGAGTAGAGGGTTCACTGTTGCAGTCATAGGAGAGAAAATGGAGAGGTCATGCATTGGAAGAGGGATCATCAGCCTTTCAAGAGCCAAGAGCCACTTCTTAAAATATCTTATAAGAGTAGTATTCTCATAATATTTACTATAATATATCACAATGTAATATTTATTGTAATATAATATTATTATAACATAACATTTGACTTACGACATAACATTTTAGAAGGAATATTTTATAGACTTTCTAACTTTACCAACTTTGTGCTGATTTGTGCTTTTTTATTATTTTAATTACTTTGTAAACGTCAAAACAATAGATTTGTACAACAGAAAGCTCAAGTAATGAGGGCATTGTTCTTGGAAGGCTATAAATAAACTGGAGAGAGCCCCAAATCGGAGAGTCCATTTTCCTGTTAACACATGAGGACAATGAGTTTATCAGAAGAACAGAATGTTATCTGGAAAGATTTAAGAGAGCTTGGCTTCGCAGTCAATGAGATAAGAGAGAGAAGAAGGAAGCGACAGCAAGGGAGTGTGATGGCAGATCTGTTGATGGAAGGCAACGCTTCAGGAGAGGAATCCGAATGGGCAATTTCAACGGCTGCTTTATGCTTTGGGAAAAGAACAGGGGAACGTGAACTCTAGGATGACGATACTACAGTTGAGTATTAAAATAGCTACAGAACAGGAGGCAAGAAGACCTACAAAGCATTTCCTCTCTTCAGCCCAGCCTAGCCCATAATTCCCTGCCAGGTTTGGTTGTATGATAAGGGAAGAAACCCATACCTTTGCCCTACCCCCCAGAATTGAAGTAATTGTCACAGGTTTGAAGTTCGTCATAGCAGAAAACTGACCCACGGAAGTATTTTTCAATATTGTTGTTCTTCCAAAAAGCTCAGAGCTGGTCAATCAGTTCTCTTATGCACCAACCCCACAGGATGTTGAAAGATATGGACATCATATTTTAAAGGCACAGAAGGCAATCTAGACAAGTTAATCCTTTTGCCTAAAGTCACAATCAATCTTAGCTGACAATGAACTCAGCAACATGGTAGAATGGAATGGCAACTGGGCCTGCAGTCAGAAGACCTCTCTTGGCATCCCGATTCTGATGCTCATTTATTGTCCAGCTGTGGGCAAGTTACTTAACTCTGGGTCTCAGTTTCCTCCTCTTTAAACTATACTTGTTTTATTGACCTGGAATCATAGATCCAGAGCCAGAAGGGCCCTCTGAGCTCACTTAATCCAACTGCCTCATTTTTTTCCAGTTGAGGAAACTGAGACCCAGGGAATTTAAGTGACTTGCCGATGGTCACACAGGTAGTGTCAGACAGGATTTGAGCCCAGGTCATCTGTCTCCAGGCTCTTTCCACTGCTTCCTTACAGGCTTAAGGTAAGGAAAATACTTTGAAAACATTTAAGCGCTACATAAAGTATGAGTTATGTTTCTGTCTTGAGTCTTGGTGCCCTTTCCTCTTTGGTGGGAGATACTGGCAAGGTACTCTTTAGGGAAGGGAAAAGCACACTTACCCAAAGTGGTGTTAAGAATAAAAAGCTAATGCTTTAAAGATACCCTCCCCAGTCTCTTACCTGGATTTCTCTCAAAGGACTTTCTTGCTGTGTTTACCTACACTGAGATGCTATGCCAGATAAGCAGGTAGATGAAGAAACAGCTCCTGTGAAGGTTTCTGAGGCAATGGAGAATAGGTTACTAGTTAAGTTATTAGCATATCTATTCAGTCCTTACCCTACCCTAAGCCCCATCCCCACCCCCTTTCATCCTCAGGGCCCCATAAAATGATCCACATAAACTGACTTTCTTGGGTAGTCCTCTTATGGGTGAACAAAACTGGGTATTGTCCATGAGACCTCTCCCAAAGCTCAGCTGTGCAAAACAAGCCAAACTTTTGTCTGAAACCAATTCCCAAACACCAAAAGGGTTTGAACTCTAGGGATCCCTGAAATCAAGAGCTGAGGAACTATTCTAGCTATCCTGTCAAAAATGGAGCCCTCTGGAAAACTATGAAGCTTAGGGTGAATTGGGGAGTGAGGGTGGAGAGAAGTGCTTTAGAAAAACAAAAAGAACCTCTCCCCTCACCAGCAATAAAAAATTTTGGGTAGATCAGGGCTTGGCCCTTAAATTGGACACTTTCCCAAGAGATCAAGTCAACATCCTAGTCTCTTAGGATTTAAAAGGAAATCAAGGATGTGGTAGCTTCCTATCAGATTTCCACTTCCACCTCTAACCCCTGAAGGGAGTTAAAGAACCTTGGAAATCATTCTTCTCTGTTAACAGTCTCCTCATTGGTTCCTATTGTTACTATAGAAACAAAGCAGTCTCTCTCCTTTTCCCCTCCCCTGACACCTTCCATCACCCAGACAACTCTTTTTTCATAAAGAGGTTTTCAGAAGAAGGGTGGGCTACTCCAATCTAGGACAGCCAGTCATTGTTCAGTGGTCACAATTCTGTGCTTGCCTATTTGGGCGGGTTAAGTGTTTTGTTTGTTTGTTTTTAAATCATCAGCTTTGGCACACAGCAGTGAGAGAGAAATAGCACAGACACCATTGGGCTTAAGTAAGCCCTGGGTAATAAACATTCTAGGGACAGACTTATCAGGAAAAGGTGCTAGAATTGCAGAAACTTAAAGACAGAAGGAAGGAAGCATGGGGATCTAACCTCATTTTACAAATGAGAAAATAGTCTCAGAGAAAGGAAGCGGCTATCAGTTAGCGAGTGGCCAAGCTGACACTAGAATTCAAGTCCCTTGATTTCCAGTCCAGTGTGATTTCTAGTAAATCATGTTGCTTTTCTCCTTCCTTACCAACTTCCAATGATCTACTGATATTTGTAATTCTCCCATAGAAAAGATATTCTTTTAGCTCAAGACCTGGACTATTGTTACAATACAAGTCCTCCTGGGACAAGCAATACTTCACCGAAGTTGTTACCTATAATGTGCATTGCAGTGGGAATGGATTAGCTATGTTTTCTTGGGATCAGGAAACTAAATCTGGGTAAAGGTGGTGTGATAGGGTAGCTTTGAAGGAGAAGGCGACAGGCTGAAGGCTGTGCCAGCTTCCAGAAGATAAGAGACCCTGAGAGCCGTGGGCTCATACTGCCAGAAATTTTTCTGATGTTAAGGACAGCTGGGAGTGGGGGGAGTGTTTCCTGGTAGCACTTATCCTGGTCACGGTCTCTAAAAAGGAGGTCAGGCACTGACCATAGCGCCCTCTAGTGTCATTCTTCAATACTTCAAAGGATCAAAGAATTTTGTCTTGCGTATGATAGTGTCCACTCCAGAACTGGCAAGGGGGTCAAGACCCGGCTTCATATTCCCTCTTACTTGACACAATAACTGTGATCACAGGCAACTCAACTGAACCAACTACTGCTACTCCACCATCTTGGCTCATGTCCCTCCTTCACTCACTCTTCAAAGGTTTATTAAGTGCAAAGCAGAGCAATAACTTCTTGTAATACTTCCTTTTGGTAAACTGGATATATCAAGATAAACAAGTTTCTGAGAGAGATGATTCAGTGGACACACTCATGCTCAAGTCACTGTCCAGTAGATGGCAGGTCATAACCAGTTATATGTGCAAATGGCCCACTTAAAGGTTTATTTTGCAAGATGGGAGCCTAGCTTGCCTCATAAGTGAAGGCACAAGTAGGAGACAATAAAGCAGCTTTATAGATGGATAAAACAAAACACCATAAAAACATAAAAACAAAAACAAAACCAAAACCAAAAGAACTTGACACTTTTTCAAACAACATAATATTAGCAGTCCTACTCTCCATGCACATATGTATAAACACAACCACAGCTATCACGGCCCTTCCCATGTTTAATGAGAGGCATAAAGAGTGAGCATTTAATGTCAGGAGCTTCAAAATTTACAATTCATGTGGAATAAAGAAGGCAGCTAGTGGCTCAATGGATAGAATGCTGGGCCTAGAGTCAGAAAGAACTGAATTTAGGTCCACCCTCAGACACTTGCTAGCTGTGTGACCCTGAGCAAGTCACTCAACCCTGTTTGTCTCAGTTTCTTCATCTGTAAAATGAGCCAGAGAAGGAAATAATAAATCACTCCAGTGTCCTTGCCAAGAAAACCCCAAATGGGGTCACAAAGAGGTGAACACAACTGAACAAGAAAAAAGCATCATGAAAAGGAAAAAACAGCAACAAATCTGTACTGACAATTTTCAGAGCTGCGTTATTTGTAACAAGAAAAAGCTAGAAATAACCTATATTCAATGATTGTTGAATACATTATAGTATTATATTTTCGAGGTATAAAATTGAAAATTGATTTTATTTTTATTTTGCTAAGACTTTATCGAGCTAGATTTAATATTCCCTTTGCCATTCCCTCCCCTTGTAAACTTTATCCACCACCCAAATCTCAGAAAAATTTGCCTAAAACTCAAGATTTTGTCCTGTAATTATCTCCACCTTTATAACCCTACCCATCACCCACTTTCCAGAGACACTTGATTAACCTAAAAGGTCAAATCTCATCAATTTAAATGATTTGTAGCTGAAACTTTTATCTTGTTCTTGTCTGGTCTTGGCTGTGGGTTAAGGGGGAAGATCGAAATGATGAAATCTCAATTCTGCCTATGTCACGTATAGCCAGTCAACAGAATACACACCTATGTTGCTTGATATTTTGCTTTGTCATTTTGTTAGTTATTGTAAAAGACCCTGTCAGCCCTCACTCAAGGTCTTTGGTTATTGAGAAGCCATAGGCCCAAATTGTTGGTTACTGATAGCCTAATGTCTTGATTCTGGTTGGAACTTTGTGCCTCGGTTTACCTTAATTTTCAAATGTAACAAAAGTACTGCCTATTCTTCTTCCTGATTCTCGTGTGTGTGTGTGTGTGTGTGTGTGTTCACATTAAACTACTAAACTCATGGCCCACAAAACTCTGGAGTGCTACCAGAATCAGATCAAAATATAATTGGGAAATGTTTAACAAATAATACAACACAGACAATGTTAATTTGTGGTTTTTTAAGTCACTATGTAGCCCCTAGGGGCCAGTTTCTATTTGAGTTCGACCCCACTGATCTGGACTATTGCAAAGGTCTGCTGGCTGGGCTTCCTGCTATACTCCCTGCCCACTCCTGTCCATCCTGCACTCACCTGTCAAACTGATCTTCCTAAAGTGAAGATTTGACCATGTCACCCCCACTACTCAATAAAGTCCAGTGGCTCCCTATCGCTTCTAGGATCAAGTATAAAAGCCTGTTTGGCATTCAAAGCCTTTCCTAACCTGTCCCCTTCTCCCCCCAACCTTCTCAGTCTTTTTACACCTTACTCTACTACTCTGTGACCCAGTGACGTTGGCCTCTCTGTTGTTCTTTGCACAGTTAGAATGGGCACTTTCACTGGCTGTCCCTCCTGCTTGGAATTTTCTCCTTCCTCATCTCTCCCTCCTGGCTTCGCTTGGCTTCAAGTCACAGCCAAAGTTCCACCTTAATGCTAATGCCTTTCCTCTGAGATGATTCCCAACTTACCCTTCTGTATCTATCTTGTGTCTACATAGTTGCTTCCATGTTGTCTCTCCCATTAGACTATGAGCTCCTTGATGGTAGAGATTGCTCTTCTTCTCTTTGTATCGCCCAGTGATTAAAGCACAGTGCCCAGCATGTAGTAAGTGCTTAATAAATGGTTACTGACTTGATCTATATTGTATCCTTATTTTTGTGGATGGTTATTAAACTTAAAATTACGAAAATAAGAATGAGCACTAGGACTGTCAGAGGCTTTTGGTTCAAATCCCACTTCTGTTACTTATTATCTGTAGGTCTTAGGCAAATCATTCAATTAAAGAAATATTTAGTAAGCACTTAAAATATGCAAGGCACTATGCTATGGGCAGGGTATAAAGAGTCAAACATGAAAAAGTCCTGCACTTCAACGAGCTTATAGTTTATTGCGGGTAGATACAACACATACACAGATAAGTGAAAACAATATCATTTAAAGTTAAACAAGGGAATTTCGGGAGCATTGAGAATTGGGGGAATGAGGAAAGGTTTCACATAGTAGATAACACCTGAGCTATGCTTTGAAGGAATTCTAAGAGGTGGACAAGACATTCCAGAGGAAGGCAGGATGGCCCATGTAGCAGCACAGAGATGGAAGATGTAGTAAGGTCAGTCTGGCTGGCACAGAATGAATGCAGTAATATGAAATAGGCCTGGAAAGCTGGATGGGAGCCAGATTGTGAAATTTTAAACACCAGCCTGAGGAGTTTGTATTTGATTTCAAGATAAGAGGAGACCACTGAAGATTTCTGAGTAGGGGAGAGACATGATCAGATCTGTGTTTTAGGTGATTTGGGAGAGAGTGGATAGGAAAGGAGAGCAAACAGAAACGGAAAGGACATTAGGCAGGCTAATGCAATAGTCCAGGCAAGAAATGGTGACCTTATCCTTCTTTCCATGGTTGTTGGAAAATACTTTGAAAATATAGTAATTAGCAATGATTTGCTCTTGGCCTTTTCTGAATAAAGTTCTCCTGTACCTGCTCATTTGTGTGTGTGTAAGAAAGGACAGGCAGAAGGGTTTAAAATAAACATATTTTATAATACTATTATTTGGGACTTTTCGACCTGTGATTTCATTGGAAATACTTCATAGGAAATTCCCAGGATGGAAACTCTCTTGAAAGTAGCTCTACAACTCATCTGTAGTTTAATCACATTGGTACTTAGAACCTGGAGCACTTAGAAATTAATGACTCACCTATGTTCACTGTCACTATATATCAGAGGCAGGACCTCTACCCTGGTCTCCCTGACTCCAAGGCTGGCCCTCTATCCATTATGCTGGAAAGAAAAGGAGGACACAAAAGGATTTAGAAAGATTAAGGAGGATTGAAGAAACTGTTGGAGGTAGAGGGCAAAATTGTACCAGGCCTATTCAGTTAATCTTGGAGCTAAATATAATTTAGCCCTCTAATAATGACTTTGGCAGGGGAAGCATATGGGATGGCTCATGCTCTCTCTTCCCTTGAGAAGGATGAGTCAAAAGATGGGCCCAGTTCAGGCTGCTGGAGGTTTAGGAGACCAAAAATAAGGACAATAATGATAATAGCTAACATTCACATAGTACTAAGGCTGGCAAAATTTTTTAGTACCTTATTTGATTCTTAAAGCAATCTTGTAAGGTAGGCATTACATCAGGTAAGGTGCTAATAGATTTAAAAGTCACTGTTCCCCCCACCCTGCCTATCCCTAGGACTTGGAACCTTTCCTGAGTGCCCTGTAGGCCCCTACTAGCCAAGCCCTAATTTACCCTAATGGAAACCTAACTCTCTGCTCAGATACATATTCTACATTTTCTGGAACAACAATTATTGTTTCGGTGACTTTAATTATTTTGGTTCCATCATCACTTCACCTAACCAGTCCTCAACTTCCTCCAAAATAAATACTATTTTTTTGTAATAAAGTACAGGCATGTTACTAGGTTGCACCCTTCTCATGAATAGAAATATTACTATACTTGATTCCTTACCCATTCATTACTCTTCATTATCTGTACATGACCTTGTTCAGGACTGTTCAATGCAAAAATAGAAAATACATAAAACAGACCCTGTGCCTTTATGTCAATGTATGTTACGTTGGAATGAACCCTGACATAAGATGAAGAATATGAAATTCAAGCAGGAGATACCTGTGCAATTAAAATTCACTTTTATTTACTTTCTATACTAACGACTTAAAACAAATAGCCACATTAAGGGCTAATTTAAATTTTTAAAATGAGGCAAATTTACCTAAGTGATAAAATTAACTGTCATTACTTCTAAGAACATACAGGGCACAGATTAACAAGACCTTTTTCTCCTATCCTGCCCAACTCCAAACAAATTTCAAGACTATATTAAAGATGGCGAGACCCAATTGTGACATGCTGTTTCACTGAGACCCAAATTTTGGCTCAAATACAGGCATTTTCACTGAAATACACTTACAAATACCCTGAATGTGTAAAGTACCTTCCTCCCTCCCAAGGCTTTTAATTTTATTATTACTTATATATTATTATACATAATACATTGTATTAATATTAATTATATTAATAACATATAATATATAAAATACATATTATTTATTTATTTCACAAAATTTTTACTATGTGGGTAGGAGATGTTAATACCAGTTTATAGGTTTCTAGTTCACATAGGCACAGAAACTGAATGATCTGTCCAGTATCATCTAGGGATTCACTGTTGGCGGGGGCAGCAGAACTCCTATTAATCCAAAGGTTTTCTGCTTGACCATTTCCCCCCAAACTTGGTAGCTTATGTAGGAGTACAAGGGGTGAGTGCAGCAAACAGAAGTGGGAGAAAAAAACTTTTAGTATCCAACCCAATTATAAACAGAAAGAAAAGACAAAGATCTGAGACAAAACCAGAGGCGAACAAGTGATCTTTAAAAGAAGTTGTTTATTATCTTTTTTACATGCCATAAATAAAGTCAAGTGCACAAAGCTGTCTGACACAAGGCCACGTTCCCAAACATCAGACAATGCTAGCCAGCAGCCTCCCCTGGTGTGCTATGCTCTTGGCCGCAGTCACTCCTGCATACACAAATGCATTTCACTGCTGTGCTGGACACGGGGAATACATGTATACATTCCACATCCAAGGAGAGATGATCAGACTTTAAGACCAGACCTAGAGAATTCAGGCATACTTTCATCTGTCAGAACCAATAATACTTTAATATTGTATCAAGTACAGATTACAGGGAGTCATTTCTCAGTAAGCATCTTCTAATGTGTTTCTTCTCTCAGATTTTGCACCTCAGTGCCAGATTTGCGTTGGAAGGCACAGCAGTTAAACCAGGTGCTTATGCTACTCCAATATTATCATTAACTTTTCTCCACAAGTTTTAAAGTTAGGAGAGGCCACTTTTTATTTTGAGTTTAGGTAGGTAGCCTGTTAGCTAACAGGGACTACTTCTACTCAAGAGGTATAGACACAGAAAACCTCCTTGAAGGCTAGAAAGAAACAAAAGTTTGGTTTTTGACACTGGTCTTCAAGTCCAACATGGAAATGGTGAAGACAGCAAATAATATCTGAATGGTAATAGCAACATGACAGAAGATTGGAGGAGGCTTTTTCGCCACTGAAAACTCATGACAAAATCCTGCTGCACTGCAGAGTCTTAGACTGTGTGTACCACGATAGCATTTGACTGGCTTTTGCAATTTTTCCACCTGACTTCTTACACAGACCCACTTCTTAACGACCAACACGGACTGGTATTTGACCCTCTGGCTGAATGCCGACATCTGGCTCAGTCTGTCTTCAACCAAACCTTTGCTACTTGGCTGCTAATTAAGTTAATTGTTGACTACTACCTAGGGAGCATTAAAGGGCTAATTTAGGAGGGGGAAGAGGTACATATAAATTAAAATTTCCTTAATAGAGAACACTTCAAAATCTAGCTTAATGTATAGATATTTATATAATAGACTACAGAAACCTGACATTTGACACTTTGTGTGGTTTTCTGGCTCCCAGGCCGCTCTATTCTGCTGTTGCTTCACTTCTTGCTGCTTCTCAGAAACCACAAATATCCTAGCAAAAGACACATTTGAAATCTGGTTCATTTGAAGGAAAAGAAAAAAAAATCTGACTATAAAGAAAGCAGGAAGCCCACACAGTTACTTTAACTAAAACACATTCAAATGCCCTTTTAAAAAATAGAGGGTTTGGGGGCTGTTGTTTTTTTTCCTGTAACATAAGCAACTAGGATTTTTTTTTTTAAGCATCCTTCACAGTTAGGGGACTCAAGTCAGTTTATTTATGCCCACGTTTGGGATTCCTCTTTGAACATGTGACTGCACTTCTTTAGGCACAAGATGGAAGGAAGAGGAAGTTGTCCTTACTTTTTTTTTAAAGTATCATTTAGAAAATGTCAAGTTGTATCAAAAATACTAAAAGGATCGAAAATTCATGACTGACAATGTACAAGTGTTAGCTGATTTTTTTTTTCCCTGACCTATATGCCATCTGAGGTTTTTACCCTCATGGCTGAGTACACAGCGCACCTCAGAAGTTGGGAAGAAGCTTCTGCTGCTCATAATCAGGCTAATGACGGGTCCCATGAACAGCATGATTACTCTAGCTCATCCACAGAAGCCCTCTTTCCACTAAATCACGGTCATTGACAAAATCAACCAATGTAAAAGAGGCAAAGTGGTAAGACCCATGCAAATCAGTACCAAAGAGATTTGTACTTTTCCCATCTGGAAACAAAAAGAAGGGCAAAAAGGCATTTCTGCTCATCATTTTTATCAATCATTTCTCTTGAGTGGTTCCATTTATTTTCAAACTGTCCTATTCAAATGATGCTACTGTAATGTATAGAGGTGCAGAAGTCATTCAGTGGGCCTGGGAAAAACGGATCTGTTTCTTCCTGTCACAACTTTGCATTTCATTTTGGTATTTGAAACCTAATACCAAAGGGTTTGCTGATGCCAACAGATATAAAGGGAACCCATTTGGAAGAGTAAAAGCAATGTTTCATTTGATCTACCCTTTAAAAAGCTTATTCTTAGAGAATGGGATAGATTCACCAAGCAGACACAGCAGAACAACCCCCTATTTGGTCTTTATTTTGTGTTATACTTTTCATTTAGATTGAATAAAATCAAAATACAACCCCAAAGTAAGTACCTGGGTATTTTTTTCAGTATCTAACAATTCAATGTGCCTGAGAATTTCTTTGTGCAAATACAGGTATTCTTCCATTAAAAAAATATGCATAGCCCACTCTGGAAAGATTCCTTTCCAAAGCTGCAACAAACTTTTATTAAAAAAAAAAAAATACAACAACCTCCAATTCCAACAGATTGCACTTCCTCTTTATACTCTTCCCAGCCTCCACAGAGACCTGAGACACACATAATTATGTCCATATGTCTTGACCATTGCACTCCTCCAAAAGGAAATTCTGGTAATAGATTTCATTGGCTCCAGTTCACTAAGCTTGCTAAAGTAGAAAAAGAAAATAATAAAGAAATCCCTAAGAGCACTGGTTTTTTGCATAGTACAAAAATACAAAAATTTTAAAAAATTGTAGAGGTGGCTACAAATACAAAAGGAATTTGAATAGTGCTTGTGCTCAGTGTAATTCTCCTATTTGCTTTTTGGACGTGAGGCAGAAAGAAACATGGGCTTCTTCTGATCTGACAAAAAGGTAAAATTCCTAGTTTTTTTGTTTCAACTGTGAAAATAGCAGGTGATGGACATGCTTATAACTAAATAGCAAATGGGAAAAATGTATAAAATTTCTCATTGCAGCTAAATAACAAGCTGGACTCATCACTTTAATCCTGATTTAGGCACCAGCCTTGGAAAAAAGAATGGATTTCCAAATGACAATGGGAGTTGCTTTTATTCTCTGCCTCTATAAACTTACTTCTCTCAGCTTGTGATTCTCAGCCATAAAGGGATGAGAATACAAGTCCACAATGTATTTCAGATATACTCTACTATTAAAGAATTTTACTTTTGCTTTGCCTTTTTTTTTTTTGGTTCAAGTCAAGAAAGCCTGAGGCTACAGGAGTGCTCTCTGTCTCTTCCTTTCTAACACCTGTACCCATTTCTTCTGCTTATACATTTCTCAGATGCTGGTACCCTGGACCTTTTCACCACACTCATCTTCATTATTCTTCTTTTTCTTTCTCACATCCACAACCTTCTGCAACTTTCTTTTTCCTTCAGATTAGACTACTCTGATCACTACAAGTTTATCCTTCATATGCAAATTCAGTCTTCCTTCAAGATAGCCATTTTAGGGGAAGATGTGCAAACTGGGGCTCCAAAGCCACCCATCATGACTGGAAGACTCTGGTTCCTCCTGAGTCCGCCCAATAGATTGCTACTTGCATTTAAGAAGGTAGCAGAGTCTGGTCTTCGCAAGCCAATTTCTGTCCCTTGGCTTTTTCCATTTTCCTTCATCTCAGGGGGCTGGATGACCCTGGCTATTCCAAGTCTCTTTAGTCTGTCTACCAGGTTCATCTTCGACTGGCCAATATCTGGAAGGTTCTTGGAAGGCCTCAAGCCATACACCTCCTGTAGGAATGTTTCAGCGGGTCGAGAGGCAAGAAAGTTTTCAGAGAGATATGCTCGGGGTTCAAAAGGCAAAGGAGACGGACAAGGTGAATGGTATGGAGTATTTGGTGGGGTGGAGGGAATGGCTGGGACTTTAGTGGCTGGTAGGATGAGAGGGTTCTCTGAAATAGGGCTATGGTATACTTTAGCAGAGATGCCTCGTTCTTGTAGAAGTTTGGCCAGACCCCTGGTGCTGCTGCAGGTGGTGGTATAGTCTCGTCGGCTGCTGATAGATTCCCCAATGTTGAGCCTGTAGGACAGGGCAGGGGAATTCATCGCTGTACTAGGTGTACTGCTACCAGTACTTCCACAGGATAATGATGGGAAGTTGGAGCTAAAAACAAAACAGATGATTGGTAGCATAATCATTACAATTACTGTCAACATTTAGCATAAACCTTTTTTACAGGTGCATCTCACTTAAAGCATATCTTTCAAATGCAAAAATATGTACTTATAAAAATAATCACACTGATGCTTTAGGCTCTAAAAGGCTCGCTAGACAATCCTTTTCACATGTGTCTAATTACAAAGGAATATAGGTAGGTATTGATATGATATTTTAAAGTCTAGGACTGTATACAAATGTTATATATGTTAATGTAAGAATACTATATATAATGTATGGTTTCTTAATATTTGAGTTCTTTCAGTTAAAATTTTAAGTTCAGTTCAATATCTAAGCTCAAAAATAAATAAAATCAGATTTTATTTTTTTAAAAAATGTTTAAAAAATCTGGACTTAAATACTAAATAAAATCAGCACTTCCATATAAACAGAACAGAAAAAAAGGATTTCCATAAAATTGTGAATTTCTTTATGTACATCTTGCTTTTCTTTTTAAGTATACAATCAATTCAACATGTAACTTTCAAAGCTGTCCTACTTTTCTGTGACTTCTTCTGGCCTTCCTTCTGTTCTCTCTGTTGCATTAAAGAAAATAATGACTCTCTTTTTGGGGAGGGAGGCAATCTCACACTATGCTTTGGAGAGAAGAGATGTGAAATAGATTAAAGTATAGTCATGTAAAGGACTGAACTTAATTGAATGGTTAGGGCCAAAGGTGCTCTAAATGTTGTCTCTAAGGGATTCTGTATTTTTAACATTTTTATCAAATCACTTGGATAAAGGCATGGCATACTTATCAAGTTTATTGTTGATCTATAACTTAGGAACAGCTAATCTACTGGATTACAGAATCAGAATCCAAAAATATCAACAGGCTGGAAGATGAGGCTGAAACCAAGATGAAATTTCTTCTTCTTATTTTTTTTTGGGGGGTGGGCTAGGCAATGGGGTTAAGTGACTTCCCCAAGGTCACACAGTTAGTAAGTGTTAAGTGTCTGAGGTCGGATTTGAACCTCAGGTCCTCCTGACTCCAGGGCTGGTGCTCTACCCACTGCGCCACCTAGCTGCCCCAAGATTAAATTTCATAAGGAAAATTGTAAAGTCTTATCCTTCATTTCCAAAATTTAGCTTCACAAAGATAGGGCGGTTCGTCTGAAAAATATCTAGGGGTTTTAGTGGACTGCAAGCTGGATATGAGCCAGCAGTATGACAAGTCAGCCAAATAAGGCTTCATGAAGAGAGGCAGAGTGCCCAAGATCAGGGAGGCGTCACTATTCTGTCCTGTTCAGACAACAGCTGGAGTACTGCGTTCAGTTCTAGGTGCCATGTTTCGTTTTCCTTTGTTGTTTCTTGTGAGGCAATTGGGGTTAAATGACTTGCCCAGGGTCACACAGTTAAGTGTTATGTGTCTGAGGCTGGATTTGAACTCAGGTCCTCCTGACTCCAGGGCCAGTGCTCCATCCACTGTGCCACCTAGCTGCCCCTAGGTGCCATGTTTTAGGAAGGTCATTAATCTGCTGGAGTAAGTTCAGCAGGGGCCAACATCCCATATGAGGATTACTGAAGGTCCTAGGGATGGTTAGCATGAAAAGAAGGCTGGGGAAGGGTGGGTAACATCACAGCAGTCTTCAAATACTTGAAAGATTGTCATGCGGAAATGGGGGAAAAATAAAGGGAGCTATCCAAGTGTAACGGGCTGGTTAGGAGGTAGCAGTTTCCCCTTCACTGGAAGCCTTAAAGAAAGCCTGGATAACCATTTGTCATGTCTGTCATAGAAGGGATTCTTGTTTAGGCATTGGTTGGATTAGATGGCCAAGATCAGGCCCTCCTAACCTGGAGTTTATGAACATTTTTATTTATTTATTTTTTTGGATGGCTGAATTTCAATATAATTGATTTTCTTTTTAATCCTACATATCTTTCTATGAATTTTAAAACATTATTGTGATAAGGAGTCCACAGGCTTCACCAGGCTGTCAAAGGGATTTATGATACAAAAACATTTAAGAGCTGGGGCAGCTCGGTGGCACAGTGGATGGAGCTCTGGCCTTGGAGTCAGGAGGACCTGAGTTCAAATCCACCCTCAGACGCCTGACACTTACTACCTGTGTGTGACCCTGGGCAAGTCACTTAACCCCAACTGTTTCACCAAAAAGCAAAAAAAAAAAAAAAAAAATTTAAGAGCCCTTGGCTTAGATAATACCTTCTAACTTTGAGGCAGCTAGGTGGTGCAGTGGACAGAATGCCAGGCTTGGGTCAAACCTGAGTTCAAATTCAGCTTCAGACACTTACTAGCTGTGTGACCCTGGGCAAGTCATTTAATCTCTTTGATCACCTTCCTCAACTGCAAAATGGGGATAAAAGTAACATCTACCTCCCAGGGTTGTTGTGAGGATCAGATGAGATAATAATTGTAAAAATTGTAAATAATTATAAAATTGTATGAGCAGGGTGCCTGGCACATAGTTAGTGTTATGTAAGTATTAATTATTATTATTATTATCATTACTCTAGAGATTTGGTTATTTTGTAAAAACCCATTGTATATTTATGGTACTGAGGAGGGATTTTTAGTCTATTTGGGCTAGACATTATTTCTACGGGAATACATTTCTAATTTTACAATAAAAAAAATCAGTGGGCAAATAATTTGCTTTGTGGAAATTTTCTATACGGCCAATTTTTAAAGAACAAGTTTCTATTCTATAAATGAAATATATCGATAAAATAAATTTTATCAACTTTCAAAGAATATTTCTATTCTATAAATAAAATAAAATAATAGATAAAATAAGGTTTGATTATTTATATGCCTTTTATATAATAACATCTTCCCTCTTCAAACAAACATTAAAAAAAAAAAACCCTCCATCCCTTCCTAGAGAAGGAATGTGTCTGTTTTTGTTGTTGTTGTTGTTTATTTACTTTTGGCTAGGCAATGGGGTTAAGTGACTTGCCCAGGGTCACACAGCTAGTAAGTGGCAAGTGTCTGAGGCCAGATTTGAACTCAGGTCTTCCTGACTCCAGGGCCGATGCTCTCTTCACTGCACCACCTAGCTGCCCCAAATGTGTCTGTTTTTAATGGCCTACTTGGTAATGCTGAGTGACATTATACTAACAACTTTGTTAAGAGTATGATTTCCTCCCAGAAACATAGAACCCAAGTTTATATATATCCTTACTGTATCACTCAAAGGCAGCTTAAATATCCCTCTATGGATATATTTTTCAGCTCTGACCTTAGAACTCTGATCCCCATGACAGTGGAGGGAATTAAGCTCAACCTTTGGTCTCCAGACAATAGTCAAAAGGAAGGCAATGAGAAAAAAAGCAATAAACAGTCATTACAAGCCTTCTTTCTTTTTCCAACACTTACTGGCTAGAAAAAGGTTAGAGGCAACACACACACACAGACACACAGACACACACACACACACACACACACACACGTATGTATGTGTGTGTGTGTGTGTGTTATTTATATATATATAAATATATATATGTATGCATGTATATATATGTATGTATATGTTTTCAAATACTCATGCTATCTAAAGCTTTTGTTTCTCTGCTTGTTCTTGACCAAAGGCATAAGAACCTTAGTAAGACTCTGTCTTGGACCAATGTAAAGCTCAGAAAGGATATCAGGGAAGAAAAGGATTTTTCTTTGACAGTTTATTGGAATTTTAAAAGGTAAATTCTCAGTTGAACTTGAAATAGCATATTGTTATGCCCCACAAAAATTTCAGATTAGAAATCAAAATTAGCAAAGGAATAGATACATCGGATAGCTGTGGGGAATAAGATTGTCTTTGAAGTTAGGTTTAACTTTCTTAACTGCAAAGTGCACCTAGGATTTGCATAATTCTGATTAAGAGCCTGTTTTATATGGAGATCTTTTAGAAATAAATGGACAGAACAATTATCCAAAATCTGGCATCAAGATGAAAGTTTCTAAAGCAAAAGCTTTACCCGCTGAATAATTAAGATCATTTTGAAGTATTTACACAAATCATAAATGTTTCTAAGCCTCACAGATAAGCATAATTTCATTAATATTCAATATTTAGAAGTCCCTTTAAGCACCTTAGAACATTTTATAAATAAACCAAAGATAAAGCCAAAATGAAAAGCAACTTCTCTCTTCAGTACAGCAATTTGCTAGTTTATACTACCTTTAAAACAAAACAAAAACTTTTGATATCACCTTTTTGATAATATACCTGGGTATATATGCTCCACATCTTCTACTCCCCCACACCTCATCAAAGTTTACAATGGAAGGAAAAGTTGGTAATGATTAAATTAGGATCCATCAGATATTAAGCATAAATCAATGAACAAAAGAGGATAGGAAAAGGTGATGTTCCATCTTGACAACAGTAATTATTCATAGAAACTGTCAAGAGTTAGAAGCCAGACATGTTGAAAAATAAGAAGAATTAAAAAGGTGTAGAAAGGTGATAACAGTAAAGGGAAAACAGACTTTCCTTCCTTAGGAAACAATCAAAATGCGGTGGATTGAAACCTTTGGTGAAAGTAGTGAGGAAATTATCAACACCTAGGAAGATCTGGTGGACTCTAGGGTTATCAGAGGTCTGCTTGTGAGACAGATATACTCTAGATTACTCATAGTGTCCTACAAATCAAAAAGGAATACAAAGTACACTATTAAACACTGAACGGTGGCTGGAATTGTGCTGATTTCTTTTTCAACTACTTCTGAATTTGTGGGCCAGGGTCTCTAAGACACAGAATGTAATCCCTTGGTGAAACAAGAAAACATCACAGATTATTGAGAATACTCTTACCTTGGGGTAACCTGAGTGATATCAGAGGGGTGTAATATCCTACAAGTGGTAAAGGTAAATGTGGAGTTTGTGGATGATAGACATTTTCCCGGATTTGAGGCTGTAACATAGGCAAAAATGCATATTAGGGCACCAAACAGGAAACCAAAATATACTACTTTAGTTACACAAAGAGTACAAAGGTACTTTCATTTTTTCTCATAATGGCTTATGTCTCTTATGTTTACATGCCAAAAGACTATAATAACTTAATATATACAAAGTTTTATGTATGAGTCACAGTATTGACTGGACAGTATACTGCTATATCATGTAACAATGTTTAACTTGAAATTAAAGCTAGATTAGTCTTATCATTTTAACAGGTAGCTGAAGTGAACATAGTTGTCTTATAAATTTTTATTCCCCATTCTGTACTTCAAATCTTCCTAGATCAAGATTTTCTTTTTGTCTTTTACAAAAGATTACAGATCAATAAACATAAAACTCATATTGAAACATAATAGTCTCGAAAAACAATAGCTCTATTGGACAAATTACCATTTCTATGGCTTGCATCATTTCATACCTAAACAGATCTATCAGTATTTAGTGGAATTTTGACAAAGCAAATTAGTCAAGCACTCAGAAAGTCAAGCACTCTGCAATGAAGGCTGATGGCTTAGGTCTTCTAAGAATAATTATATTCAACCGAAAGCTCTGTGTTACCTGTAAGTGGCACACTTGCTGAAGTAAGAGGTGGTAGGAAGATGCTGGGTACTGGCTTAGACACAGAAGATTTCCCTTCCTCCTGAAAAGACTGCTGAACCTGAAATGTTATGCCCCCGTCCTCATCTTCTTCTAAATCAGAAAGGTGATAAATAGCATCTTCTGGCAATAAAGTAAAGCCTTTCGTAATGACACCTGGCCGTGGGTCAAGAATGGTTCCCAGGTTTGGTTGTGCAAGTTGCTGCCAATGATGTAGAGTCTGAGATCCTGAGTGGGAAAAGGGAAGCTTTTAGAAGTGTCAATGTGTTTTACCTTGGAAGAGAAGCTGGTAGTAAAACCAAACAAATATGGAATAATAAAATCAGCTATTTAGTGTTAAGTATCATAAAATTCTTAAAGTGAAACAGAACTATGAGAGGGTGATGAGAATGGTTTAGTAGTCTATCTCCACAATCAGCTTTTGAAATCTGAAGATGATGTAGGCAAAAAAAAAAAAATACTCTTAGGTATATGAAACTCAACTTATTGAATGAAAGTTGGGCAACTAGGGGTGGGGAATTAGGGTCTAGAATTCCTGGTCTTTAATTATGCCTCTGCACTTATAAGCCAAAAACCAGTCAGTATATCTCCGATCTGGGTGTCTAAGGGCTCAATGGGGAAGAATACATCTTCCATATTCTTAAGTATATACATATCTATCTATCTATCTATCTATCTATATACACTTCAATTGTGAAGTATAATTCTAAGAACTCTGGCATCATCTCATTTCATTCCATTCTAAATACCACTAGTATTGATCATATATAGGCAAAACAGAATCAGAATTGGAATGGACTTATCTACTGGGTTATCTACTTCTTTTTCACTGAATGAAGGAATCCCTTTTATATTAATAGTGCAGAGAGATTTCAGAATAGTGTCTATACTACAAAAATTTGAAATTAATTAATTCCGAATGACAAGTATATTTTCCTATGAACTTGTAGAGTTCTCCAATAGTGTGGCAATGTAATATAATGTTAAGAACATTATAGTACATGGTTTAAAAAAAAAAACCAAACCAAAAACAAAGAATTTGAACTGTTTCAAGGATAGAGGCAGAGGTTATCTTTGCTGAATCTTCATCCAGGCCACATCCACTAACCACAGGTATCCCCTATGACTCTATCCTGAACTCAACATGTTCAAAACTGAACTCATTATCTTTTACCCCAAACTCCCTTCTTGATGTGAATTTTAGAAAGCAACTTGGTAGAAACTGGTTTAGAGCAACAACTTAAACAATCTACCACAATAAATTCAAAGAGGATACAAAAGTATAGTAAAGGACACCCCCCCACACACACAAATTGGAAGAGGACAAATTCAGGTACTTTTGATAGCTATGGCTAAGGGAAAGGACTTTATCAAACAAGGGACAGAGGCAATAACAAAAGATAAAATAGGTAACTTTGGTTAATGAAATTGAAAAGCTTTAGCATGTACAAATGAATGCAACTTAGGTTTAGAAGAGAAGCCATTGACTGGGGAAAAAAATACGGGGCTGATATCCAAGATAGACGGGGAACTAACACAAATACATAAAACCAAGAGCCACTCTCCAAAGCATAAGTTGTTAAAGCATATGAACATATAGTTCTCAAAGAATTACAAATTACAAACAACCATATGAAAGACTCCTCCAAATCGCTGATAATAGAAATTTAAATAAAATTAATTCTGAGGTTTCATCTCACCCATCAAATTGGCAAAAATCTCTTGACTGGCAAACTGAAGGGCCTGTTCTCAATTTTTATCTTTTTTTTTTTTTTTTCCTGAGGTAATTGGGGTTAAGTGACTTGCCCAGGATCACACTGCTAGTAGTCTGGTCAGAATTTTTATCTTTCTATAGTATCTGATACTCCCTAGGTTTTTGTGACACTGCTTTCTCTTGGCTGCCTCTCTACAGATCTGATTGCTTCTTTGAGGGCTCTTTTGCTGAACTACCATCTGTAGCAACCATATCTCCTAATTGTAAGTATACCCTATTCTTTATCCCTCCACTCTCTTACTTAGGGTCTTCATCAGCTCCCAGTAGTTTAATTATCATCTCTATACAGATAACTTACAGATATACAGAGCCAGCCCTAATTTCTTTTTTTCTTTCTTATTTTTTTTTTGCTTTTTGGTGAGGCAATTGGGGTTAAGTGACTTGCCCAGGGTCACTAGTAAGTGTCAAGTGTCTGAGGCTGGATTTGAACTCAGGTCCTCCTGACTCCAAGGCCGGAGCTCTATTCACTACATCAACTAGCTGCTCCCCTAATCTCTTTCTTGAGCACTAACTCCATACCACTAACTACCTATTCCATATTTCAAACTGGATGTCCTTGATAAAGGCATCTCAAAACAAAGTTCATTGTTTCCTCTCCCTCTCCCAAACCCAACTTTTTTTCCAACCCACCTTTTACTATCAAGAGCACTACCATGCTTCCAACCATCCAGATTTACAACCCTGATGTCCCACTTAACTCACTATCATCCAGCAGACTCATCCAATCAAGAGTCATATCTTGCCGTTTCTACTCCCATGCCACATCTCACTTCTATCCCCGTCTTTCCACCCATATGGCCACCACCCTGATTCAGTACCTCATTACCTCTTGCTTGGATGAATGTAATAGCCTCCTAATTGGTCTCCCTGCCCTAAGTCTCTCCATGCTCTATTATATCCTCTACAGAGCCATAAAAGTGATTTTCCTACAGGTGCACTGCAATTTGGAATTATGTACATACCCTCTGAGTCAGAGTTCACAATGCTAGGCATACACCCAAGGAGATGTAGAGAAAGAAAGGTCCTGGGTAAACTAAAACATTCACAGAAGCACTTTTTGTACTGGCAAAGAACTGGAAACAAAGTGAATGCTGATTCTGAGCAATTCAACAGATTCTAGTACATGAACACAACAGAATAGTAATGTGCCATAAGAAATGATGAATATTAAGAATTCAGAGAAGCACGGTGAGACATATAAATTCATGGGAAGTGAAGCAAGCAGAACCAAATACAACACATGCAGTGGCCACAATAATGTAAATGCAAAAAACTTTCCCCCAAAACAAACAAAAACCTGAATGCTGTCAGACTGACAACCAAGTTTGGCCCAGGAGAATGAGAAAATGCACCTCCATGCTTTCTTTGTAGACATGGGACACTAAGAGGATATAACACTACACATGTCAGAGTTGGTTGATGTGTTGGTTAATTGTGCAGAACATTTCCCTCTCCCACTTTTGTTTCTTCTTTGTTACAAGGGATGGCTCTCTGGCTAGGGAAGGAGGAAAGGATATATCAAAAAATGAAGGTGATGTAAAAACAAAAACCATCAATGAAAATAAATTAAGAACACCTTAGCAAAGGATAAGAATAGAATATTTGCTTCTGTCCACATATATACTTTAAACAGAATCAGAACGGGAGAACTGATCTTCAACAAGTCTCAAGTAGGGGCTAGACTCAAGAGCTCTTTTTCAGCAGAGTTCCTTTAATAGCAACGATAGAACCACAGCGCCCACTCCTAGAGAAGAAAACAATTGGAATCACAGAGCTCAGGAGAGTTTCTTCTCCCATCACAGACTGCTCACCTTTGAGGGGTTTGACAATTTGCAGCTTCTCTGGCATAAATGCCCGAAGGCAGCTGGTGCTGGTACTGAGGTCTGTGACCTCAGACTGGTTGGTGCAGAGAGAGGCAAAGCTCCCCGTGGGAGTGCTGCAGCCACTGGTCTCTTCTTTCTCGTCAGTCAACACACGCATCTTACGTTCCCACTCCTCGGCAAAGAACTGTTTCTCACTTAAGTAGTTCTGCCGACGTAGACAAAGGCGGTGCAAGGCTGTAGCTAAGTCACTATCTCCAGGGGTTCCTGGCAGCCTCATATTCTGGGAGTCCCTGTGGGAAATAACAATACTACCACTAGTGGCAACACTGGATGCTTGTAATTATAAAGTGCTTTCACATACATTACTGGATTCTGTGAGGATTAGATTGGTAGGACTGCGGTGAGCAGGTTTTGTATTTATCATTTCCACAGTGTAGCCTGTGGAAGGAGATAAACTAAGGAATCTAATGCTTTTTTTTTTTAAAGCTATAAATCTGTTAAAAAGAAGTACATCACCTTATATATAACTTTAAATAATGCTGTGTATATAAGACAGCACTTCTTTACCTAATAGTAGCTAATAATTAATTAGAATTTCTATAGTACATGTGAGGCACTATGCTAAGCACTTTACAATTATTATTTCAGTTGACTCTCACGGTTACCCTGCAAGGTAAGGGCCGTTATTTTCCCCATTTTATAGATGAGGAAACTGAGGCAAACAGAGAGTGAATGACTTGTCAAATATCACACAAATAATAAGAGTCTGAGCCTAGATTTGAATGCATGTTTTCCTAATTCCAGGCCTAGCACTCTATCACTGTGCCCCTAAGAGAGATGAATTATCTTTAATCACAATTTATATCTCCAATTGAGTAACATACCTTCTCTTCACCTCCCTAACCTTTTGGGATGGGATATAAGGAACTGCCCCCAAAGGAACTCCTCTTCTTCTTTCTTGATGAGGCAATCAGGGTTAAGTGACTTGCCCAGGGTCACACAGCTAGTGTCAAGTGTCTGGGGTCAAATTTGAACTCAGGTCCTCCTGACTCCAGGGCAGGTGCTCTATCCATTGCGCCATCTAGCTGCCTCTAAGGGAACTCCTCTTACCAATGGAGAGTAGGATCTACTCTACAATTTAGAATCTTAAAGATTTTGCATGGGGCAAAGAGGGGTTACCTTGCTATGGGTCCCACAACCAGTATTGTCATAAGCTGAACCTGAACCTAGGTCTTCTGGACTCCAAAGCTGGTTTCCCATCTCCTATGCCATGCTGCCTCTCAAATATGTAAAATTAGGAGTGCGGACCTCTATAATCTAGTCCCATTAGCTGATAAGTTTTATAAGTGTGTAGTCAACAAATAAAGCATGAACGCTTGGGCCATAATCTTCCACAGATACATTAGGATATTAAAAAGAAAATTATTTTAATAAAATTATATGAACAAAAGCAGTGATGGTTTTGAAATGATCATGGAAACCTGTCTATTTCTATGAAATTGTTTCTGGAACAGTGTGGTCAGACTTCTTGGTTCTGAATTCTGGAATGTGGCCATGGAAATGCCACAAGAAATGCAGAAACCAAAGCAACCAATTAAACTCCTTACTCAGATAGATCCTCCATGCTGCTCCTTGGGTTCGGGTGTGTCCTGCTCTCCAGACGTGGAAGCCCAGACTGGAACAGCTTTGCTGTCATTATGACACTTGAACGGTTGGAGCCCGGAATCGGAAGCAGGGCAGGAAATGAGGCCGAACGGCAACGTGTGTCGTTAGCCACCTTGACAGTGTCGAATACTCGCTTCTGCTGTTCCCTGTTAAAGAGGAAAATGAATGGCATCTGCCTTGAGCTGAAGAATGGGAAGGACACAATGAAGAAGCAATGTCTTTTTCAACCTGGCAACTTGCAAAGGAAAAGCCAGAAATCTTTTTAGAAAAAAAAAAGCTGCCCCAATTTTACACTTCTCTGGATGTGACTGTGGTTAAGACAGATTATGAGCCAAGCGGCTGCTAGAATTAAAACTAGAATTAATGGAAAAAGAAGACTTCAGAACACACTCATTTATGTTTATTTAATTAAACATGAAGCTATCTAAAGTGGGGTAGTCTCTAAAGTTTCGAAATGCCACAAAAGAGGACATTTTTACTAGTTCAAAATATTCATAAATTTCAGAACAAGGAAGTTGAGGAAAACTATAAAAAAGGAAAGCTATCAAAGAAAAGTATAAACTGCAGACTGATTAGCTCAGCGTCACAAATACCTGTCACTCTGGGCCACAGCTGAGAAACTCCTCAGAAATAAATTTTTTCTCTTTATTCTGGTGTTTTGGTCACAGAGGTGACTACACATTGGACTTACTTTTGTTTGCAGAGAGAAGACTCCTCATCCAAACTCAGTTCTTTACGCATGGTTCCCTCAATTTCAGCCGCTAGAGATTCCTGAACGAAATAGTTTAGATTTAAGAATATTTTGTTAAAAAAAAAACAACAAAATGAAACGAAACCAAAAGGTAGAAGAGGGCCAGTAAAAGCAATCAAGAACTCTGATATCGCTACACCAATGCACAGAGATAGATGTATAGACATAAATGAAGTAACCTTTGACCTCATAAGCATCATTACAATTTACTAGGATGTGAATCATAACAGGATCCTGGCAATGTAAACATGTACCTTATCTATAAGGAAGAGATCAGATAGAGTGGCAATGAAATTTCCTCCTCCCAACTCACAAATCAGAAGGGAGTAAATATGGTAGATAACACCTGGAGTAAGAAATAAAAATAGTAAATGTCAAAGATGTCATGATGATGAGATCTGGAAGGCCACAAATTAGGTAAGAGGTATGACAGAATAGTAGTAAGATGTTTCAAATATCTAGACATATGCTACAGCTCCCTCTCCTTCTTCCCTTCTACCCCTACAATTGCTAATCAATAAAGAATTGGCTTCCAAAGTAGAAATGATAGAACCTTGGAAGGAAGTGACCATCTAGCTCACAGCTAGGGGTACATAAGGAAAAGGAAATCCAGGTGTGGTCTGACATGCATTCTGGATTTGGGAAGGTGCCCACCTCATTGCCCATTTTAATGATGCTTAGGAGATCAGAAATGTCTTTCAAAAGAGTTTTAAGAAAGGATAAGGAGGATACTATATCCTAACACTCCATAAGGCAAATCAGATGAAGAGGGATGAAATGTTCTCAAGAATAAAATTCTGGTGATACAAACGTAAATGATTCTGACCAGGAACAAAAGGATAATCAGTTTAAAGAAATTAACATGGCCGCTGAGGTATTTCTGAAAGGCATGCATAGACAATGTCCAAAAAGATCCAAGTGTCCAAAAAGCATGTCTCAATCTGCACTCTGAATCCATCATTTCTCCGTCAGGAGGTGAGTGGGATGCTTCAACGTTGATACTGAAAGGTCACTGAATTGATCAGAGTTCCTAAGTCTTCTTTCAAAGTTGTTTGTCTTTGAAATGTTGTTAATGTATAAATTAATTTTTCTGGTTCTGCTCGCTTCACTCTGCAGCAGTTCACAAAAGTTTTCCCAGGTTTTTCCCGATACTATCATAACTTGTTCAGCCATTCTCCAATTGATGGGCACCCTATCCTCCCCTCCCTTAATTTCCAGTTGTTACTAGAAAGAGCTGCTATACATATTTTAATACACATGAGACTTTTTCTGTCTTCTTTGATCTCTAGCAGTGGAAAAAGCAGAGTCAAAGAGTACGGAGAGTTCAGTGACTTTCTGGACATAGTTCCGATGTGCTCTACAAAATAGCTGGACCAATTCACAGCTCTTGTTGGTAATCTTTGAAAAACTGTCTAAAAAGAGAAAGGTGCTACAGGACTGGATAGAGGCCAATGATAACCTGATCCTCAAAGAAAGAAGGTTGATCTTTCAGTTAATGATCTCGACTTTAATCCTCGGAAAAACCTTAGGGACGAAGCGATGGTTTGTGAGCTCTTTGGGGAGGGAGGGCACAGCTACTTGTGGGGATCCAGAAAAACTTCATGTGGTTTTGAAGGAAAGCAGTGATGGCAAGAGAGAGGTGAGGAACAAGAGCATTTTGGATACTGGGGACTGTCAAGACAAAGGCAGAGACACGGGACACGGAGTTTTGTGCGTAGGGTTCCACAAGAAGCAAGTAAAATTAGCACGGCCATCTAAAAGTGCCATTTGAATTCCATTCCCTTCAATTTAAACAATTTGGGGGGTACTATTTAAGCATGCTTCAAGATAACGTGTCCTTTTTTGGGGGGCAGTTTGACTGGTAGATGACTGCTAGGACCATAGTATGCCTGGAAATTAGGGAGGCATATGACAAAGTCTCCAACGTGTAACCTTTGGACAAGACAGAGAAACATGGGCTGCAGGACAGCAGAGTCAGGTGCCTCTGGCACCGGCTGAACACCACGGTTAGTACTAATCTGGAGAGAGGTACCTGCCAGAGTCCCACAGTGCTCCATACTCAGGTCTGTTCTGTTCAACAATCATTAGAGTTGGAGGATGGCATCTTTTAGATTACATATTGCTGAGATGGGTAGCTAGCAAGCTGGGTGACAGAATCAGGATCCTAAAAAGGTCTTAACAGACTAAAAATAGGGGCCTAATTTACATTAATACTTATTAAACTTACATAATTGGATTAAAAAGACAAACGCACAAATACAAAACAGGGAGAGTGGTGGGTGAATGACAATTCCTGTGAAAAAGACGAGGTTTTCACGAACCGGAAACCCAACACAGGTCAATGGCATGGAACGGTGACCGCAGGGCTCCCATGTGCTTGGCCTACCTCAATAGACAGAAACACAGCATCCTGCATGAGGGAGGTAGAAGTGTTCCTGCCGTCCTCAGCTCTGTCAGATCCTATCTGGAGTGTTTTCTTCAGTTCTGGCTGCTAGCCTTTAGAAGGGACATGGCCAGACTGGGATTTGTATGGAGGAAAGCAACCAGGGCAGTGAGAGGCTTCTGCGCGGTGCGTCACAGGAACACACCATAGGAACGTTTCATCTGGAGAGGACTTGGGGGTGGAGGATGACGAAGGACAACCACACAGAAGAGGAGTTACCCTCATTTTACTTGGTTTACGCAAGGCAACATTAGGAACTGCAGAAGCTGTGGAGAGGTTGACTTCAGCTACAAGGAAAACAGTTGTTTAGGTGAGGAATGGTCCGCTTCACGAGCTGATGCAAGTCTCCTGATACGCCCCGGGTCACAGTGATCCTCCTCATTCCAGGAAACATCATTTCTCCCTACTCCTCCCACCCCTTCTCCTCAGCAGGGGACCCCAGCTCATGATTTACTAAGAAAGTTGAAATCCCCTGAGGAAAAATGCCAGGGCATGTGCTTCAGAGGAGCTCCAAGATGGCGAGGCAGGGGGCAGACAAAACGATGAACACCACGTACAAGGGAAACCCAATCGGCTCTATGCATTTCCTCATAAATATATATGCATTTCAATCCCAGAATTCCATCCACCTCAAATAAACATTAAAGCAACTGCCTACTTGTAGCAAAAAGTTTCCTTCTCTCCAGGCCACACACTTCCTCCGTTGTCATGGAAATGTGCATAGTGGAAGACACTCTCCCGTTGACTGGACGGCTCCCTCCAAGAACCTCCATTTAAAGATGGTGCCCAGGCCAGTCTCCTTCCTCTCCAGATTGCAGTCTGGACTTCCTCTTCCACAACTCCTTGTTGGACACTTGTGTCTATCCCCACCCATCCCACCCTCCTTCCATTTGCTTCTTTTTATAGGCTGTCTTCGCTCATTAGATTGTAAGCTCCTTGAGGGCAGAGGCTGTCTTTCTAGTTGTATTTATATTCCCAGGTTTTAGCACAGTGCCTGGTACATAGTAGGTGCTTAAAAAAATGTTCATTGATTGATTGCCGACTGACTGACTGTCTGGATGGTATTACAGCTTATGGCATATACAGTTTGAAAAAACCAAAATTTCCTTTAATATTATGCACAGCACTCTGGTCTCCTTACCGCAGAAAGCACTCCACACTGTTGGGGGACGTATAAATGTGCTGCAGGGCCAGATCTACTACGGAGTTCCTTCACTTCTTCTTGGGATTCGTGCAGCATTCCCAGACACTCTGCATTTCGATCCTGTAACTCATGCAGCTGAAATGAGAAATAGGAACGATCAACATAACTTACCATCTTTTCTGAACAACAATGAAAGAAAACTTCTCTACTAATCAGCAAGCTTTTCCCAGGAGGAAGTGAACTTTTTTCAATACTGTCAAGCAGTTCATACCAAATGAATATAGTTGGTACCTTCCTGAAATGTCAAAATACATCCTTGCTAGGGACAATTAGATATAACTCTTCCCACTCTGACATGTCAATTTATAGTCTAGGGTAATAATGATAATAACGCATTTATATGGTACTTTTAAGTTCGCAAAGCATTTTCTCATTAAATTTGTTATCTCATCTCAGTTGATCAAACTTATTATCCCATTTGAATATCAAGAAGGAAACAGATTAGCTCTAAGTCACATTTCATATAATATTCATAAATTTTTTAAATAAAATCACTCAAGTGATTTTAAATAAGGAAGGTTTAAGAATTTTTTTTTTTACCTCATTTTCAGGTACTTAGTCTTTCTGAACAAAGGATTTATCTCCCTGGTTTGGGAATCATTCTTTATGCCTACATAGGTATACTTAGAACCTAGTACAAGATAGATAGACACTTAATAAATGTTGGTTAACTGAGAGCAAAATGCATTTTCTTTCTTTTTTTTTTAAGGCAATTGGGGTTAAGTGACTTGCCTAGGATCACACAGCTAGTAAGTGTCAAGTGTTTGGGGGAGGCCGGATTTGAACTCTGGTCCTCCTGACTTCAGGGTCGGTGTTCTATCCACTGCGCCACCTAGCTGCCCCCAAAATGCATTTTCTACTGAACTCCTTGTTGCATTTGTCTTTTTAGGGACCTAATTAATTCACATGCATTACACAAATTAACCATAAAACTTTAAAATTCTATAATGCTTCATAATTTACAAAGTCTTTCCCCCCCAACTCTGAGATAGCAGCAAGCATTATTATTCCCATTTTACAGATGAAGATTTACCCAGGGTCACACAGATAGCAAATGTCAGAGGTTATTCATTTGTAAGCATATTTAGTAGACTAGGTCATTATGAAGAACCTAAGAAAATCAGATGGTTTTTTAACTGTTTTGCCTAAATATCTGTTCCTCTGGGTAGCCCTCTGATGACAAATTGTAAGGAGAGTTGCCATTTGCTTGGGTAGAGGGCATTTCCATGGGGAGCTCCTAGTGAAATCACAGTTCTGAACAAAGAAACCAAAACAATGCATATGTGAAATTTTTGCATAGTTGGAGAACATGGGATTTTTTGGTTATTTTTCCTGGTCACAGGGAGATATTTGTAAAACAGTGTCTTTAAAGCATAAGGATCATCTGAGAGAAGGAATACAATCACCTATATTTCACTAGACTAATCTTTCCCCAAATTCAGATGCGGATAAGTCCACATATTTCATATTATTAAGTTTTACAGAAGTTCACCTCTCCAACAACATCTTTTTTCCTCGCCCTCACTTCATTGATCTATGAAGGCCAACATCAACCCCTTCCTTTTCTCTCTTCAAGCACTGATGGGTCCTTCAATAGTTAATTAAAATAGTACTAACTTTGACCCAGAAATAGCTCTTCTAGGTCTGTATCCCAGCGAGGTCATAAAAACGGGAAAAGGACCCACATGTACAAAAATATTTATAGCAGCTGTATAAGTGGTGGCAAAGAATTGGAAATTGAGGGGATGCCCATCAATTGGGGAATGGCTGAACAAGTTGTAGTATATGAATATAATGGAATACTATTGGGCTATAAGAAATGATGAGCAGGCAGATTTCAGAACCTGGAAAGACTTGTATGCAGATGCTGAGTGAAGTGAGCAGAACCAGGAGAACATTGTACACAGTAACAGCCGCATTATGGGATGACTGACTTTGATAGACTTGGTTCTTCTCAGCAATGAAAGAATCTAAGACAATTCCAAAAGACTCATGATGGAAAATGCTATCCATGTCTAGAGAAAGAACTATGGAGTCTGAATACAGATGGAAGTGTATTATTTGTTCTCCTTTTCTTTTGTTGTTTTGTTTATTTCTTCTTTCTCATGGTTCATTCTTCTATACATCATGACTAAGGTGAAAATATGCTTAAAATCAATGTATAAGTAGAGCCTATATCAGATTGCACGCTATCTTGTGGAAGGGGGAGGGGAGGGAGGAGGAGAAAATTTAAAACTAAAAATCTTATGGAAGTGAATGTTGAAAACTAAAAATAAATAAATTAATTATTTAAAAAAATAGTACTAATCTTTTTAATCTTATTATTGGTGATTCCATTGAGATACCATCCAGTTATTCACAGTTAAAAAATATCTATGGATTAAAGCATTACATGCGATGATCCCTATTCTCTTAAAAGCCATCTTGATCTTTAAGTATTTTGTTTTTTTAAAAGAATGCTTAGTTATTTTTACAAAGTTGATTCTGAAACAAATGCCAATCTTTCTTAACTTTGAGCACATCATATTCTAGTTGTCTGTCCTTTCTTGTTTTTTGTAGAAATAATAACCATAATTGTTACAGTTAACATTTATGCAACATGTTAAAATTTACAAAACACTGAACAAATTTTATCTCACTGGATTCTCAGCCCTGGGAGGGAAATGCTATTGTTATCCCCATTTTACAGATGAGGAAACTGAGATTGGGAGAGATTAAGTGACTTGCCTAGGGTCATACAGCTCGTAAATGTCTGAGGTAGGATTTGAACTCAGGCCTTCCTGACTCCCTGTGCAGCACTCTTACCCACTGTGCCAATCTAGCTGCCTTGAAATACTTCAATGGATTCTTGATTTCGCATGATACCAGCTGCAAGCTACTCACACATGCTCTTCCCACAAGGCATTCCTCCCATTTCTCCATGTTCTCCCACAGAAGAACCACTCCCCATGCTAAGGTCCTTCTTATGCTGTTCTGACTCTGGGAGGAAATCAATGGAGCACAATGGACCAGCCATGTCCTTTTTTTATAGGATCACAGATGAGAGACCACTGAATCCATCACTTCTGTGAATTACCTCCAACTTGGGAGGGTTTCTGGCAGTTTTGCTTCTTTTTCGTATTTCTATTGCTGTTTTTAAGTAGTATATTGACAAGGTAGACTCCTTTATGACAATGAACTCTGCCATTCTCTTTTGAAATTATAGACCCTATGTAAAAGGAACTATCTTGTTAATGGTCATTTGAGCTAAACTGAAAAATCTATTTTTGCTGAAGAATTCTACAGAATACAAAATTTTCTATCATGTATAGAACAGGCCAATGATAATCCACAGATGCCTCCTGATGAATTAAAAAAAAAATCACTGCTTTTCTCCATTTTCTCTAGTTATATAATTCTTCATAAAGACCACTGAAGAAAAAAGAGAAACAGAAAAAAGATAAGAAAACAAATCACCTCCATTGTCAGCTGTCTTTGGGCATCTTTGGAAGCTTGTAGGTGAAGCCTCAGTTCCTCCTTTTCAATCACATGCTAGTACCATGTTAAAAAAAAAAAAAGCATACTTAAAATTTTAAGCATATAACATACAATTATTCTTTTTTATGGGGGAAGCATATGATACCATTAGAAATTCTGATATGAATAACAGTTACTCCTCAAGAGGCAACTTTATAAAATCCTAACTATAATATTAGATTCATAATTATAAAATAACTGTAAAAGTCTAAGACGGACAAAAACTATTTCTCCTCCAAACTGTCCAGAGAACTACAAGGATTATTAACTAATAGGCTACACGGTAGCCTATTGAGTTAGGTAAGTAGTTACTCTGTTTTCCAGAGAGAGACTTAGAGGAGGAGATGGAGATGGGGAGCTGTATTCCAGACACAGGCAACAGTGTATGCAAAGGCGTTGAAACAGGAAAGCATATTTAGGGGATCATGAGTACTCCAGTGTGGCTGAAGAAGACCGTGTATATCAGGGAGTCATGTGTGATAGGCTGAAGGCAGACCCAAGTCAGTTTGTCTAGGTCTCACGTTCTAGGCTAAGCAGACATAAGTACTTGGCAGACAATGAAGAACCAGGACAGTTTTCAAGCAGGGAAGTGACTGGATCAGAAATGTGCGTTATGATGACTGAACTGGCAGTAGTGCATGGGACAGACTGGACTGATAAGGAAGCGACAACGGCAGCCTGGGGGACAGCCACGGGCCTGTCCTACAGTGCAGGTGGTGTGGTGTGCTAACAGAACAGATGGCGTGGCTGTGAAAGAAACTGCTCAGACGTATTTAGGACACATAGAGCTGTGGTCTGATGACAGGGCACAAAAGTGGCTTGTGCCTTTAAACCTACTTCTTTAATTTTGTGCTGAAGATCAAGGATCTGTGACAAGAGGGAGGAGATCTTTTCCTGGTACTGAATCAGTTCATCGCTCTTCCCCGATAACTCCTCCGTCATCCTGGACATCTGCGCATTTGTCTCACCTGGAGAGTTAAAAGAACGATTCTTATAACTCTAAGGCCACCAGGGGAACAAACAGTAGTAGTGTTTCTCCACCTACAGTGATCTGAACCAGATCACCCAGCTACGGAGTCATAGCGAGGGTCTGTAACCCAGATCTCTGACTACTACTGAGTAGGTTACTGCAGTGCCAATCAATGTAAATGCTAACCCTGCAAAGAACAATTTTCTCAAATCCAGCTGGTTTATGAATCTAGAATCTGCCTTAAAAAATTATAGTGTGGAGTATGAACTTCTTTCATGATAGAGCAAAAGATGAAAAACCATCACAACCAAGGGCAAACATTGGTTAAAGGTGACCCCCGTGTCCAAACTCAAACTAGATGAGGACTTCTAGAAAAGCTTACCTTGAGTGGGGCGCTGGTTCAAGGATATCCCCTACGAGGGAAGATATGTTTTGAAACAATGCATACATTTTAATTGGGCACTTCAGCTTTATGATTCAGTATTTCAGATGAGGTCAAAGGATCATGAATTTAGAGCTGATGCAGAAACACCCTTGTACATACACAGAATTAAACAATCTTGTCAACAAGATTTTAACTTAAAGACAATGGAAAACAACTTAGGTAGAGGTGTCAACGTAGAATGAGTCACGGCAGCTAGGTGGCACAGCCAATAGGGTGCCAGGACTAGAGTCAGGAAAACTTAATGCAGTTTCAGACACTTTACTAGTTGCATGACTCTGAGCAAATCACTTAACCATATTTGTCTGTTTCCTCAAATATAAAATGAGCAGGAGAAGGAAATGGCAAACCACTCCAGTATCTTTGCCAAGAAAACCCCAAACGGAGTCACGAAGAGTCGGACATGAGTAAAACAACTGAACAATAAAAGAATTAGTCAAGTTCAGCAAGTTTTAGTTCTTAGGATAGAGTAGCAATTAGGGTTTAATTTCTTTAAGGTATTTTTAGGAGGGTGGGATATTTGGCCCATGACTCAGAAATAGCTCTTATCAGGACAATAGGTAAGACATAGTAGTCATGTTTAAGGTGTTAAAATGCAAATTCTAGGCACAGGTAAGCTAGCATTTTTTTTTTAACCTAGCAGGATTCTAGTAGAGCTAAAAATAATAAATAAAAATAACACAAAGCCCACTTACAGGAAAAAACAAACAAAACCCAATCCTTTACACCCAGCCCACTTCACTCTTCAAAAGTTTTTCATTGAGTTTTCCTTGGGGATAATGCTCATGATCATCTGTAGTATCACTTCATTAATCTTAAAAAACAAAAGATTTGATTTAAAAAATATCTGAAAAATGAAAGAAATGATGGCATGTTTACTGAGAAGGAAGGCAGCTCTTATCATTCAAAAGACAACCAAGTAGCCTTCGCAAGTCAGATAGATTTTCAGGCAAGTAGGCAAAACGCTCAATATTTTTAGGGGAAATTTCTAAAATCTCTGTCATTGTTTCCCACCCATGTTAAGCTATGAGGATTCCAAGTGAAAGTAAATATTTATTTCAAAAATAAACTTTAAAATTTAGAGGAAAGAACAGCCCACTAAAACACAGAAAACCAGACCCCTCCTCTCCCCTCCTCTCAGTCATTTCTCAGTTCAAAAAAGACTTTTAAGTTGGTGGAGAGTTAATGAGACTTCAGAGGAGAGTAACGGGGAACCAGAAAGCTAGCTTTGCAATTCAGGGAAGTCCTTTAACCTCTCTGAGATTATTTCCTCATCTGTAAAAGGAGAAATTTGATTTTTAAAGTTTCTTAGAGTATGAAAATTCCAGGATAACTTAATCTAGATGCTGATAGCCTAAATGAATGGGAAGGACTAATAGCCACACTCATTATATAAGCTACAGCCTTCTCTCCTTTGGTGTCATTTTCTCTCTTCTTTCCTCCCCCTGTTCTGCTTCTTTCTTAGGCAGCTACATAGATAGAGCACTGGGCCTAGAGTAAGGAAGACCTGAGTTCACATCCAATCCCAGACACTCGCCAGCTATGTAGCCCTGGGCAAGTCACTTAACCTGTTTGCCTCAGTTTCTTTATCTATAAAATGGGAGTAATAATAGCACCTACCTCCCAAGGCTGTTGTAAGAAGCAAATGAGATGTTATTTGTAAAGTGCTTAGCACAATGCCTGCCATATAGTAGGCAATATATAAATGCTAGCTATTATTATTATTATTATTATTATTATTAACTATTATTATTTCTTCCTGGTTGTTCCCCTTAATCGATCATGACATAATACTAAAAATTTTTTAATTGTTCAAATGCATTGAACAGAATTGCATTTCCTATTTTTAGTTTAAAAATTGGTCTTGCACAAGACTCTAAAACATCTTTTGACCTAAAACCTAAGTTGAATCTTCATTTATGTCATTCTTGCTCAATAGCTTTGGGTGTCAGTGGTTCTTGATAGAAAGAACTCCCTTATCCCTCTTTTAGGTGACATGCTCACTGTCTTTTTTTCCACATCTTTTCAGTTGGTGTCCTTTGGTATGATGTATAGCAATATAAGTCTGATTTAATAACTAGTACTGGGGGCATAGGAAGTAAAATATTTGAAAATTAAATTTGGTGCTTTATTTCACATTATGGATCTTTATAGTCATAGAATCATAAGGACCTGGGCTATCACCCTAGCCCACCTTTCTCATTTAATCAAGAAAACTGAGGCTACACACCCAGATATTAAATTGTACTTCTTCAAACTGCTGTTTGAAAAATTCTTAGGGAAATCTTCAATTTGACATTTAAATTGAAATTTAGTCAATTGCAAACTAGAAGTTCATGAAACACATAGTGTAAGTTTCTCAGGAGTAGGGATTACCTCATTTGTGTCTCTGTAACCCTTATACTCAATTCAGTGTCTTGCACATAGTAGGTACTTAATGAATGAGGAAATAAGTTGTTTTATTGGTAGGCCCTTAAATATGTGTTAACTTGAATGTTCACCTAAAAATAGAAAAATGAAGCATGATGAAGTTTGAAAAAAAGCCATTCTAAAACTGTCTAATCTGAATCCAATGACAGAATGGAAATTGAATACTCACGAAGTTCTTTAACACAGTCATTGACAAGTTGCTGCTCCTTCTCTTCATAGGTAATTGTTTCCGTCTTTATGTGAGAAGCCTTTAATAGAAAAAAAAAGTGATTGCAGTGAGTTCTGTAGTAGTAGTATATTTTAATTCTTTAATAATGAGTCATGAGTAATTGAGATAACTTTTATATCTCATTTAAGATATGATGATTTTCAAAGTCATGAAGACATATCCATAAAACTAGGAGTCTGTACATTATCGATCATAAAATGAGGGATTTCATGATCATACTTCCAGAGAACTTTATTACAGTGAACTAAAAATAACCTTGATACTACTTTCCATGCAATCATGACCACAGGTGATGGATAAGCCTGAGGGCACTTTAAACACACATACACACCAAGGATAAAATAAACTCTTTTTTTTTTTTTTTTTTGGGGGTTAGAAGTAGGCAAGGGAGAAAGGTGAATGAGGAAAAGACAGTGTCACGACTGTCAGACCTCTACACAAAACAGAGCACGCTGGACTAGAAAGGCAAAAACCAAGACAATGCTTGCAGCATCAGGCCCTACTCTAGTTGTATACGGAAGGAGAATGCGAAAATAGTCACAAAAGAATATTTTGTTGCAATCTTTGTGAGCAACTGATGAGCAAGTCGGTAGGGAACAAAAAGTAAAGCACGAATGTCTATAGAGTGAACCAGGCTAGGTTTGGGCCTCAAATCTCTGGGTGAAAACTGAGAGCATGAACTAGAGTATTAATAGCCTAAGGCAGGAATTGTGCCAGGTCACAAATTACAGACACACCTGGCCATCACCTGCCCTCCTCTCTGCCTCTGACAAAGAAGATCTTCTCTTCACCAAGGTCCACTCTTGAGGCCTTTGGATCTCGTCTCTTTCAGCAGTTTGCTCTCGCATTCGCTGTCGCTCCTCCCCTCTCTATTCCTTAATTTCTCCCGCTCTACTTGCTCAGGTCTTTTCCATCCTATCAAAACCTACCGTCCTCTCAAGTGAGTATCCTTTCACAACCAAACTCCTAGAAAGACTGTCTCCACTTCCTCTCCTTTCACTCATTCCTCAATCTGTTCCAATATAGTTTACGACCTCAACATTCAACTGAAATTACTTTCTTCAAGGTTGCTAACCGCTAAGCTGGAGGGATTATTTTTAATTTTCATTCTTCTCAGCCTCTGCAGCACTGCTAATCACTCTCTCCTCCTGGATGCTCTTTCCTCCTTGGGTTTTTGTGACTCCGCTCTTTCCTGGTTCTCCTCCTCCTTCTCAGTCTCTTTTACTGGTCCGTCATCCATGCCCTACCGCCTAAAGAAAATCCTCTTTTTTCTTGGTGATCTTATCAGCTACTATGAATTCAATGATCATTTTTATACAGATAAATCCTAGATATACAAATCCAGCTCTAGTACAGCTCTAGTAGGAGATGTTGGTCCTGCAACACCAACTGCCAACAGAAATATTTCCAACTGCATATGGCACCTCAAACTCGACATGTCGAAACAGAACTCATTATCTTTTCTCCTAAGACCCATCCTTCTTCCTAACTTCCCTGTTTCCTTTGAGAACACCATCATCCTTCACATCACTGGACCAGCAATCCTCATCATCCTCTCCTATTCACTGTCCCTCAACCCTCACAACCAGTCAGCTGGCTAAATTCTGTCAATTCCGTTTCCGTGTTTCCACACTGTCTCATCAGCTCCCTTCTCTTATCAACTCTTGCCTAAACGACAGCCACAGCCTTCTAATTGGTCCCCCTGTCTCCAGGCTCTTTCCTATCCAATACATTCTTCACAGAGCTGCCATACTGACATTCCTAAAGTGTTTAATCACGTCACTGACCTGCTCAAGAAAACCAAATGGCTTCCTACTGTCTTTAGAACTGAGCACAAACTCCTCTGGCTGTCACTGAAAGCTTGGTTTCAACCTAACCTTCTAAGCTGATCTCACATTTATCGCCCTCATTAACCCTGTGTTCCAGCTTAAATAGCCTACTTACCATTTCTTCCTATGCTGCATTTTATTTCCTCCCTCCATGACTTGCATAAGCTTCCCCCTACAAACAGAATGCATTCCCTTCACACCTCTACCTCTCCAAAACACCGTAATCCAGGGCTCCGCCCAAATGCTGCCCTTTACAAAAGGCCCTTCCAGATTTTCCCCGTTATTATTGTCTCTCTCTCTCTTCTCCCCCAACCCCAAGGCTTTGCATTTATTTTGTATACATTTTTCCCTGGCTAATTGAGGTACATGTTGTTTTCCCACAGTAGAACATAAATTCTTTGAGGGCAAGGCCTGATTTACTTTTCTTTGTATCTATAACACCTACCATTGTCTTCCACACAATTGCCATTTAATACATGCCTGCTGAATGAATGGTTAGAATTCAACACACATTTAAGCACCTACCATGTGAAGAGTCTCTACTCTAGACACTGAGGGAGATATCATATTTAAATAAGACACAGCTGATGTGCACTCATTCATCAGGATATGCAGAACTGGAGGGGAAAGTGGTCAGAAATGGAGGACTAGTTTGGGAGAAAGGTTAAGGTAGGCTTGGGATGTGGACTCAGGCGTCACCTGCCAAGGAGTGATGACCTGAAGCCACAGGAGTGGAATTCTGAGCTCACCAAGGGAGGGAAAAGGTAAGGCTCTTACAGAACATCTACCTCCCTTTATGGAATGAAAAGAGGAAGAGAAGCCAGTGAAGGGTAATCACAAGATACCCTACCCAAGAAGGATCATGGGATCACAGACTTAAAAGCTGAAAGGGACCTGAGATGTCAAATTAGTCCAACTCTGTCACTTGACAGACAAGGAACCAAGAGAGATCCAGGGAGATTAAGTGGCCTTCCTAGGGAGACGTAGGTAGTAAGAGGGAGGACAGGTGTATGTAAGGTGGATTTTATTATTCTTTTTTTAGATAATAGTTCCCAGGATCATAGACACTAGTTCCCAGGATCCATGGCCAGAAACAATTTCTACTGCATCTGCACACAGTTATATAATGTTAAGATAATATAAACATTTGTGCTTAAGTTGTAAATGCCTACTGCACTTGCTCTGTGCTAAGTCATCATGATATCGCCAAAATTAATGTAAACTTGTGAGGCTATTGCTGACAAATTGCCTTCTTTGTGTGCACCTCTATAAATCAAGTCAGCACTGGTCAGTAAGTGGGGAATGTGACAGCGTAACGCTGTGCTTGCCTCAAATGGCCCCCATCAACACTTAGGGGATACTGCAGGAGTTGGAGCTTCTGCTATGTTCTCACCTGCCCCTGCGAGAAGAGTAATTAGGGCATGCTGTAGGAATTGGTGCTCTCATTATCAGCAACCCTTTGAGAAGAATAAATTAAATAACCCCTCGTTATGTCTCCATCGCTGTCCTTCCGGCTGCCTGGATCAAGAGTGAATCCGCTAGAGGCCAGAGGCCAAAAGCTCCTGTGTTACAACAGGGATTCAAACCAGGGTCCTCTGACTCCTCACTGAGAGCTCTTTTCACTGTAGTATCCTGCTTTCCACTAGGATTCAAGGGAATAAATACCAATATATTGAAAATTCTATTTAGGTTAGATATTCTGGATGGAGAAGAAATAGTTAATGACACAATCCCACATGCACCAACCAATGAGTAGTATGGAAAAAAGCAAGCTCTGCGAATATAAGGATGTATTTCATGTACTCAAGACTGAAGCTATAGTTCATACTTTTGAAGTTGATTTGAGTGAAATGGTCTACCAAAAGATTACTAGAGAACTTTCTAAACTTCTTTTTCTTGCAAAGTTCAACACTCTCTCCCTTTTGAAGTGTGCAAATTTAGGACCATGAGAATGCATAGATAGGCAAAGGTGGTGCAACCTTAAGGAAATCTTGAGCATGCTATAAACGAGGAGCTCTTAACCATTTTTGAGTCATGGAACCCCTTTGGAAGTCTGGTGAAGTCTATGTTTCCTTTTCAGAACAATCTTTTTAAGTTAATGAGTAAAATAAAATATATAGGATTATAAAGGAAACCAATTATATAGCTATCAAAATATTTTACAAGTTTTTTTTTTTAAACCAAGTTTATGGACCTTAGGTTAAGAAACCCTGCTCTAAACTTACTAGATCTTCCTTTCCATTCCACTACCCTCTACTCCCCTAACTTTAATATGCACTGTGAAGCAAGAGAAGATTAGGATTAGTATACCTTAGATCGGAGAGCCAAATTCTCTTCCTCCAGTTCCTTGAGTTTTTCTTGTAACATGTCCAGCTGTAAGAGACCTTGAGAAAGGCTGAAAGACTCATTGAATCTAAGTGGTGTAGAACAGCTGGAATCAGTTTCACTCTCTTCCAAAGCAAAAGAGACACGAAGTAATGCTTCTTTCTTAGACAACTCATGCTGCAGCTGATTAACCTAAATACAAAAGGTATCTGATTTACCAAATGTTTTTCCTATTTCATACTTTATACAGGCAATGTGGCTTCTGAATTTTGAGAATTGTACCACAGTTTAAACTAAGACAGTAACACTGAAAGTCACATTTTCCTGACTGACATGAAACATATCAAAAGATGAAAAAACTTCATTCAGTCTTCCTCAAGCTACAAATTGAGAACATTTTTTGCTACAATACAGCTTTGAAGTTTTAATAA
Organism: Vombatus ursinus; assembly: GCF_900497805.2. Classification (NCBI taxonomy): domain Eukaryota; kingdom Metazoa; phylum Chordata; class Mammalia; order Diprotodontia; family Vombatidae; genus Vombatus; species Vombatus ursinus. The sequence goes on along the minus strand of NW_020954580.1, from coordinate 24,819,217 downwards.
TAGAAGCATTCTAATAAGTTACAATTCAATACAAACTGAATCCAATGAACAAGTTTATTGTTACGAAGCAAGCCATGTTTTCTGTTTAAACCATGAATAATGACTAAAGGCATCAATGGAAAGACAGGTTCCAATCTTTCACATCTTCCATTAAAGCATTTCTCTTTTTCAAGAAGTCACAGAAATGACTCTGGGATGTCAAAAGATACGCTAGTAGAGACAAACTCTAGCAGATCACACACCAAGCCGTCAAAGCTCTGGGCATGGGGCCGCCATGTTGTCCAAAGACCAACCAAGTTAAGTTCAGAAGGACCATCTACTAAGTGATAGAATATAGGTTGTGATCATTATTGGTGGCAGGAGTACCAGCAATGCTAATCAAGTTACAGATCCCTTAAGTACTGATGGATCTTTAACATAAATTCAAGATGAAGCTTCATAAAACACAAATAGCATGGCTAAAACAGGGGCAAAATAGAGCATTACTACACAAGTAGCTTACCACACATATTAAGTTACTTTCACATGATTAATAAGAACATAATCGCATAACAGATGACCTTCAAAATATCTCCTTCCATCACTGTATTCACTATAATGGCAGTCAACATACTCCACCTGCCAGAGGGCCCTTATGTGATGGAATCATTTCGGAGAATCCACCAGAGTAGATAACTCTGCTCTCTCAAGGTCTCTATCATTCAGGAAAACCACTCACTTGATCAAAGGCTTGTCCCAACTGCTCTTCAAGTGCTTCATTCTGTTCAGACAGAACATGGTTCCTCTTCAAGAGAGCTTGGCCAATGCGAGCTGCTAGCTCGAGGTCCCGATCTCTCTGCCCAAACATTAAACATATTTTTCACTTGACAGCAAGTAAAGTATTACTTAATCCAATATACTCCAGAAGCTCTAGTCACAAATGCAAATTCCTAGAAAGTGTCAAATTCCATTTTAATTCCAGAGAAAAGAAAGGAGGAAAATTTTTCAACCAAACATGTGAAGGCCTCAGTGCTCAATGCAAATCAATATCTAATTTTTCATATTGAGAGTTATTGATCATCACCTTACACAGGCGCCCTGAAGCCTTCAAGGTTGTGCAGCACTGGAGAATACATATGAATGTGACCCTTAGAGTTAGGGCCAAGAGATACAACTATTAAGTAATGTTCCAGAAAAGGGGCATTGAAATGAACTGCTAGTAGTTAGGTGGGTTGAAAGTAGCTCTAGAGCTGGGCATGGTGGTGCAAGCCTGTATGATCCCTGTTCCTGAGGGAGGCTGAGACTGGGGAATCACTGGAGTTTGGAAGCTCTGAAATACAGTAGGAGCGTCTGGGATGAAGTCAAGCACCAAGAGGGTGAGCTTCCAGGAGCAGAGGGCCACGGGGCTGTCCATATTGAAAAAACAGAGCAGGGTGTGATCAGTATTGGGAACAGGCCCATGACTGGCAGCTGTACTCCCAGCTTGGGTAAGACGGAGAGGAGAGAAGAGAAAACAGAAAGGAAAGAAGGTGGCTCTATATAGGCTAATAGTTTTAAGTTTCTACAAGACAGGGACAATATTATTTCACAGAGTACTATCATAAGATGGTTAAAGGTGTAAGGGACTTTATAATATAATCATCTATTCTAACTGCCTCACGTTATAGATGAGGAAATAATATGCAGAGAGATGCTAGAAGACCAAGAGTTTTGAGGCTCAAAGTCTAGGGTGGCAAAAAAAAGTTAGATAATGGCTAAGAGAATAAGTATTCAGGGATAAGTAGTGATAGACCTATATGCTTATAGTATTTTATTTTGGTGAAATTAGGGTAAAGTAAGAGAGTTTTCAATACAGTATTTCTAATTATTCTACACCTGAATTTTAATATCTAATCAGATCCAAATAAATATAGACTCAGAGGGGCAGCTACTGTTGGAGGGGATCTTCTACTCTTTTAGTTTTTCAAGTATTTAAGTTACAGGAACTCCTGATAAGACAAGTCAAAGAATTCACTTCTTTATTGCTGTTATAGAAAAATGATCATTTGAACTTTAGTCAATAATCTTTACTCAAGAGGTGATCCTACCTCAGCCAGAAGATGTGTGACCATGTCAATGTCATTATAAGTTCTAGTCATCTGCTCCACCCTGTCTGTGCCTAGAACTAAGAAAAAAAAAATCAAAATCAGTGTTGACTGTTTCAGATACAATGAGAAAATTTGAATACAAGCATTTAGAAGAGGCAAAAGGATCAATTTGTTTAAAAAAAAAAAGAATATATGGATGTGATGAAAAGGTTATCATAGCAATCAAAGGAGTTCCATAGAATGCAAAGTTTGGAAGATAGATTGTGTTCTATCTACCCACCAGGAGTCAACTGAGTAACTTTCAACCAACACATAAGAATCGCTTTTCCAAATTGATGATACAGATTTCTTTACCTTCTAACTTTTTGAGTTTGCTGGGTTTTAAGTTTACGAATTATTTTTTTAATCTTAAAAGGTTATAGTCAGCAACACTGTACAATGATCAACTATGACAGACTTAGCTCTTCTCAGCAATACAATTATCCAAGATAATTCCAAAAGACTCATGATAGATCCAGAGAAAGAACTTTGGAGTCTGAATGCAGATTGAAGCATACTATTTTCACTTTTGTTTTTTCTTTCTTGTAGTTTTCCCCTTTTATTCTGATTCTTTTTTCACTAATATGGAAATGTGTTTAACATCACTGCACATGTATAATCTATATCAAATTGTTTGCCATCTTGGGGAGGGGGAGAGGAGGAAGGGAGAAAAATTTGGAACTCAAAATCTAATAAAAAATGAATATTAAAAAAATGTTGAAAATATTGAAATCTTTACATGTAATTGGAAAAAATGAAATACAAAAAATAAAAAAGTTATAGTAAATGAAAAATTTCCTTCTAATTATTAACAACTGAGTTTAGATTATATTCGAGGGCAGATGTCATGACCTATTAACTGTACATGAATGTCAGAAAACAAGGAAATTTACTAATTAGGTGTCTACCTATAGCTCTTTTGTGAAACATAGTCATTTGTTGTTTCAATTAAAACCCTGAGTCATGGTGAGAACAGTCATCATTAAAAAAATACTGAGTTACACTAGGCCTATCTGCAATATTGCATATTGTACAACTGTGTGACATTCCAGCACATTATCTTTTACTCAGTAGTAGTAATGAGTGAGTCTTTTTGGGGGGGGGGCGGGGGGAGGCAAACAATGGAGTTAAGTGACTTGCGCAGGGTTACACAGCTAGTAAGTATCATGCGTCTGAGGCTGGATTTGAACTCAGGTCCTCTTGAATCCAGGGCCAGGGCCAGTGCTCTATCCACTGCACCACCTAGCTGCCCCATGATTAATTCTTAATAAGCAAAGGAAACTTCCATTCAAATATATTTTATGATGAGAATAGAACTATAAACATGACTTAAAATTAATGAAATGCTAGTGGATTTTCTCAGTTGATGGCTTTAACACCATATTCAATCTCAACTCTTCATGCTAATAGTGCAGATAATCCAAATAGTGGGAAATCTGCCTCGGCAATGTATTAAATTATTTTTCTCTCAGCCAATCTAAAAATGATTTGCACTGATCAACACTAACCAGCTGAGTGGTGATATAAAATGTTTTGGGATTCTTACCTCTTTGGCATGGCAGGGACTTGACTATAACTGTTTTCTACTTTAAGTCACTTAAGAAGATAACTACTGACAATTATTACTTTAGCATTTTTTGTTTCTTAATCCTTTGAGATTTATAAGGAAGACATTAGATTACATTTTATTTTTGATTTTCCGAAAGCACAGGTCTGATGTTATTCCCCTATTAAATATACTCCAAGGGTTCCTAACTCTTGTCTATAGGTTTAACTTTGACAACCTGTCACAACCTGACCCTAACATATCTTTTTAACCATACCATATATTATTCCTCTTCTAATATTCTCTGGCCAGCCAAACAGGCCTTCTTGCTGGCCTTCATAAATGACACAATCTCCTGTTTTTGCATCGATATACTGGCTTTATACAGTTGGAATTCACTCCCACCTGATTTCTGCCTCTTATAGGCCATTGTTTCCTTCAAAACTCAGCTCAAGCGATACCTTCTAAATGAAGCCTTTCCTGATCTTTCCTGCTACTAGTGCTCTTCCTCAAAAAAAAAAAAATTTAACCTTGTATAAATTTTGTACAAACTCATTCATGAAAATGTTGTCTGCCCTGATGAAATGTAAGCTCCGTGAAGGCAGGCACTGTTTAATTTCTTGGTATTCCCAGCACTGAATGTAGTACCTGGTACATAGTTGATATTAAATAAATGCTTGTTGACTGATTGTCATTCTTTGTGTCTTTCTCCTCTTTCTGTTTGCTATTTGACCATTTCACTCACTTTGGTATCTTATCAAAGATAAAGTGAATGAAAACTCAAATCAATTTTGTTTTATCTACATTAACAATTCAGACAAAAGACTTGGTAAGGAAGAAGGTAGGTGCTCAAGGAAAAAAAATGAAGTCTAAATATCACTTGTTGATTTGAACAACCTGCTAATCTCCATTCCTCATTATCACAGATTTAAAAAAAGAATCATAGTTGGGTTGATGGTATTTGAGGATATCTGAAGAAGCTTAAACTTTAAAACAGAAAGATTCTTCATTTAAAAAAGTAATGAAATTAGAAAAAGAAAATTAGAAAGGGAAAAAAATTTTCCAAATAATTAAGGTTTACAAGAAAGGCTTTTGTCCCCTGTGACTTCTATTGTGTCTCAATCATTTAGCCACATTAATATGATTAACAGTACACTTTTGATATCTGGACCCAGGGGTTGACCAAGTAATTTTCTCAACCTAAAATATAGTCATTTCTATGTCCTGCCTCTTTAACAGAATCAGAGGAAAATCAAAGGGGAGAAATTTAGCCCCTTAAGTTAGAGAAACTTCTTGAGGGGTGATCTGAGATCCTCTGCATCTTAGCATGATGGCATCTTCCCACAATCCCCTTTTTCAAATTAGTGAAACAGTGATATTAAATCTTATATAGGCCAGACAACTGAAAAAAAAGGACGAATCATGGGTATTCTTTGAAAAAATTATTTTGATTCTATTCAGAGGCAAAATAGCTCTACTGAAGAAAGGATATGCAACCTTTAAAAAAAAAAAAGATACGGCAACCTTAACTCCACAAATATCACAACAAAGAAAGTGTTAAGCCATATCTACATTTAAAGTAAAAGTATACTAAAATACTAATTTTCAAATCCCAGTAGCACAAATTCACTATATCCTAGGAACAATAACAAGTCTTGTTTTCCTACTGTGATTGTATCAAACTTTGTTCTTTTAAAGTTTATATGTGACAAAAAAAATTTTTATAACATAAAAATAGCTAACTAAAGTTGAAGATGAAGTAGGCAAGTGAGTTAATGACTAACCTAACATAAAATGATTAAAAATAGGTCAAGAATGTAAAAACCTTAAGTTGTGTATCAGAAGTCATATCTAGTGATGAAAACAGGACAATAAAGAACTAAAAAGATGGAAGGGGGGCAGCTAGGTGATGCAGTGGATGGAGCACTGGCCCTGGAGTCAGGAGGACCTGAGTTCAAATCCAGCCTCAGACACTTGACACTTACTAGCTGTGTGACCCTGAGCAAGTCACTTAATCCTACTGCCTAGCAAAAACAAAACAAAAACAAACAAAAAAAGATGGAAGGAATTATCTTGAGTTTAATTTTTTTTAAAAAAGCTTTAATTAAGGAGAAATTTTAAGTATATCTATTTCCTATAAACGATCATAATTTTCAAAAGGTTGTACCCATTTAACATCATTACTCCTCCAAGATGGAGAGATTATCTATCCCACTCAAAGAGGCCTAAGGGAAGACCCCAGATTATCTTATTTGTTCACCTAGTCTCATGCTCAGTCTCCCATTTTAGTTTTATGTGGTTCCAAGGGCCTCCTCAGAAGGGGTTTGGCATAAATTTTTTTTAATGAATAAACAAATGAATGTGATTATGGATCATTCAACATAAAATATTTTGTTAATGTCCATGTCTCTGAGTTCAGTTACAGGCATCCATAACATTACTGAAGTAAATGCAAGGGCTATTAAAACTTTAATAGGAATTTCAAAAAAATTCTTACGTACTTATTCTGGTAGAGAACATAAAGTATGTTAGATATAAAGTGAATAGCCCATCCGCCTACTTTCTGTACCAAAAAAACAGCCTACACTAGAGGTCCCTTATGCTCAGAGACTTGTAGTCAACATAGAGACTCCACAACTCAGTCACTTACCTATTATATCACACAGTCACAAAGCAGACAGGAAAACAAGGAATCCCTCTAATCCACCCTCTCTTTTCCTTTAACACATGCTGCTAACATAAAGACATGCTGCTAAGCACTCAGAACAAAGCTATTAAAACACTGTGGTTAAATAGCTTCACTTTCCACTGCTCAGTTCTTCTAGCTAACTATGGATAGAGGATAGCCATCTTCTAAGTACTCTGGGCTTTAAATACAATCAATTTTACTAAATGTACTTTTCCTGGTAGATCTACATATCTTTTAATTCTAAAAAAGAATAAACAGTACAGAAATATATCTGGCCCTTGCTGCCAAGTATTAAGTACTCTAGAAACAGCCTTAGACGTTACCAGGATGGACAAACTAGTCATACTTTTAAGGATCAGTTTGGCAGGTTCCTTGCAGCTATAAACTCAGGTATAATTTTCTTAGTGCACTATTTCAGAGGATTCTGTTGTTGATTCTTCTTGAAGGAATAGCTGATTTCTGTGACTTCCTTGTATTCATGTTAAGAGATCTTCACATATTCTACCTCTCTAAGACCAATAAAGTGAAGATCAAGAAGGGTGTATGATAAATCAAAGACAATGAATGTTGTTCTCTCCTCGGTACCTTCCCACCCCGTCCTAGCCACCCACCCCCAACAAGACTCTTGTGCTATAGTTATCATATTTCACAAAAAAACGTAAAACCCTCTCCCCATACCACCCCCCCCAACCGCATACATGCCCCCTCACCACGCAAAGTAAAGGCTGCAAGAAGCTCCTCATTATAATTAATGTTACTGTTATCAAGGGCCATCATGTAGGTCTTCATTCATATCCTGTGGGTATTCCTAAGGACTCCAGGCCAGTGATGCACATTGGCACAGTCTTTCTAACACTCCGTGTCACTTCTCTGGTGTGCACTTAATGTTATGGCCTTCTTTTAAACACACATTCAGAGAGTTGAAAAAAAGGAGGAGCTTAATGATAACACGGAGAGAAATTACAGATCTACGAACTTCTATGAACTGACCCAATGCTTAGTAAACAATACAGAAGTCAACACTGCCCCACCCTCCCCGGCTCAGGGCCTGAGCATGGGAAAATTAAAGCTAAGCAAACCAGGGGCAATGAACCTTACACAGCTATTACTCTTTCATGTTATAGGCCTCCCTTATACATGATCTGTCACACCCTAATGAAAAGCTTGTCTAGTCGTTTGATTGCTTAAGCAAAATCTGTCCTTTTCCCACTTTGCCTCTCAAGGAATAGGACCATTAAGTCCACATTCTCCAAAAGAATGATACAACGAAAGGCAGATCAGTTTTGGTTATCCTATCCTCTATAAATATAATGTACTACTTTGTATGGAAGAAGTCAAAATAAATAGGAATTAGGAAGGTCCTAAGGGGATCTGCTATTCCTGAAAATATTCTTTCAATATTTTAGCATTTCCTTCTCTGCTGCCAAAGTACAGTGAAGAGAATATCATGAAACGTATCTCAGATTTGAGAGGCAGTGTAGCAAAATGGATAGAGAGCTCATCTAGGAGCCCAGAAGAGCTGGGTTCTAATATTATGAGATTTCTCTCCTCTCTGAATCAGCTATATGACCACAGGCAAATCATTTAAATTCAAGACTCCATTTCCTCATCTGTGAAATGGGGATAATAGTTAACACCTGAAAATACCTATCTTACAGAATCATTGTGAGACTCCAAGGAGATAATTGTGTGTAGAGCACTTGGCAAGCTTCAAGTGCTATTAGACGTCAGCTATCAATATTAAAAACAAGTTCTTCTTTAAAGATTTCTTTAAACAATCGTTCTATTCACTGCCATAACCTTGAGACATTTTTGCCTGTCATTAGACATTGTACTTTATTAGTTCAAACAAAGGTCGTGTTTCCTCCCTTCCCCTCCCTCCATCTGCCTTGTATAATACTGGAGTTTAAGTTATAATGAAGTGTTTTTCCGTGCCGACCTAAAGACCCACCTAGACTGGCTCAAATCCAAGCCACAATAAAGCACTGTTTTTATTATATTTGTAAATGGATATGTAAGAATTTACAGTTTAATATCTTATTCTAATCTTTCAAACTAAAAATCTCACAGAAACAAGAGAATTTAACAAATTGGATTTTCTTCATAACAGAAGAAAATCCTTGTGTTCAAAAAAGATTTCACACAAACATAAGAAAAATCTGGGGAATCAAACTAGAAAACCAATGTTATATTCACTTACTGTTTAGAGAAATGGAGAGAATGACAATTCAGTCAGGACTCATGACTATTCCAACAAGTTCTTAAAAAAAAAAAATTTTTTTTTTTTTTTGCTTTTTTTGGTGAGGCAATCGGGGTTAAGTGACTTGCCCAGGGTCACACAGCTAATAAGTGTCAAGTGTCTGAGTCTGGATTTGAACTCAGGTCCTCCTGACTTCAAGGCCAGAGCTCTATCCAAAAAAGATGTTTTTATTCTGAACTTCAAACACCAAAAACAACAACAACAAAAACAACCCTTAACAATATCATTTCCATATAAATAGTGGAATAACAAAAAAAGATGATCCTATTTGAAACCTAAAACACCAAAAGAGAATTTCCATACATGTAGCAGAACACAGAGAATACTCAATGAAACCATTAATCTCCATTTCGCATGATTTTTTTAAAAAGCACATAAAAAATTCTATCTACCATTCCTGATACTCTCCCGCTTCCATGTTTCTTTCAGAACAGCCTTCTGTTTTCTTCTGTGCATTAATATTTTTTTTTTTGCTATGGCCTTTTTTCTATTGGCATCACTATTGCTAACTCCCTCCTCGCAACTAACCAAGAGAAACAAAGAAAGAAAATCCACTGTAAAAAGTAAGCATAGTCAAAACAAAATCAAATCTACCTAGTTGCTATGCTCAGAAGCATTTGAGTCTTTCTCTACTGTGTCCCTCACCTCTCCATCAAATGGGTATGGATGGGAAAGAAGTTTTATCATAGGTCCTATGGACACATGGTTGTTCATTGCATTGTTCAGAGTTAGTCTTTCAAAGTTGTTTTTCTTTTCAAAACTGCTGTCCTCATATAAATTGTTCTCCTAGTTCTGCTGGCTTCATTTTGTGTCAGTTCATACTTCTTAGGATTCCCTGAAATCATCTCTTTTGTTATTTCTTATGATGCAATAATTTTCTATTACATTCATATACCACAGTTGGTTAAGTTATTCTCCAATTGTTTAAGAAGTGATCTAAGGCAGGGGTGGGGAGCTTGCAGCTTTGAGGCCACACACGGCCTTCTAGGTCCTTGGGTGTGACCTTTTGAGTCCAAGTTTTATGGAACAAATCCTTTTATTACGGGGATTTGTTCTGTGAAGTTTGGATTCAGTCAAAGAGAGGGCTATATATAGCCTCAAGGCCCAAGGTTCTCCACCCCTGATTTAAGAGATCCCATTGGATTCAGGTTCTTTGTCTTTTTTTTAACTCCTCACTTCAGTATTATTCCTCCTCTTAGCTCCCCCATCCCTGTTTCACCTTGCCTTCTGTCTGTAACTGACCTTGGCAGTTTTCATTTGTAGTTTACTGAAATGTAGTTTCCAGGTTTCTGAAAAATTATGGTTTTCAGAGAGTCCATTACTTCTCAAACTGTCTCTCCACCTACTTTTCGGGTCAGTCGTTTTTGCTATCAGATCTATTAGATTTTCTTTCTTTCCACCTTCAACCTTTTGAGTTTGTTCTCATACTTCTTGTGAACCTGATGAGATCCCAAAGGATGGGAACCCCATCAAACAGTACTTGTTTGATTGTGGCAAGCAAACTCCCATGATTTCTTCCTCTCATCCCTATGATTCAGAGCCGCTGTTTGCCAAGTTGAAAACCCTTTTCCCATGCTACCCTTCTTGACTCTTCATCCTCGGTCAACTCAGCTGTCCTCTTCCCAGGCCTGGGGCCTTGGAAACTTTCTGTTGTATTACTGACAAACCTCTTTTCAATTCTAAAACCCCTCCCCTCAAAATTATCTCAATCTTCATGCATTTTTTGAAGGCTCCTTTGTCCTATCACCCTTCTCAGAGCATTACCACAGTCATCTACCAACCTTCAGCTTACTCTCCCATCTTGTAGTTTGCATATAATCTTCCCTTCCAGCCCTCATCCTCCCATCCCTTCCTCTGCCTCATTCCTTTTAGATCCATTCTTTGTCCTCAACAGATCTCTAGTCTTCCCACTCTTGATCTGGCCTTGCTTTCTTCCCTTCACAGTCCTGAACCTCTGACTGACAAGTTCAACTATATTTTAAAGTCTTCCACCCTTGACTCCCTTAGCTTCTTGTCCCACTACAGTCTTAGGCCTCACCAAACCGCAATCCTGGGTTACCCCTGCCTTTTCTACTCTGCTGGAAGTCATGCAATGCCAACAGCTACATCCGCTACAAATTAATATATCTAATCTCAACTGGACTCTTGATGAGGAATAGCAATCACTCCTCCTCTTTCAACACAGGGATTTGCTTCCTATTTTACTGAGAAAATAGAGGCCTTTTGCTGCGAGCTCCCTCTCCTGGGGTCCCTAACATGCTACCACATTAGCCCCAGGGCACTCTCAAAAACCTTGAATGGCTCCCTTGTAACTCTGGGCTAAAATACAAATGCTATAACTTTGCCCTTAAAGCCCAGTTCCAACGTACCTTCTTTTCCAGACTTATTTCACACCTTCCCCCATCTATACTCTCCGTGTTCCAGCTAAATGGGACAACCAGCTGATCTCTGAGGAGAGCATTCTATCTCTTATCTCCTTGTCCTCACATAAACATCCTGAAATGGGATCCCTCCTCCTCTCCTTTTTTCTTCAAAGCTCAGATCACGTACTACCTCCTACGTAGAGCTTTTCCTGATCTCCCCTAAGTTCCTACTCCAGTTGTAGGTATTCTTTCTCTACTCAAGTTACTTTGTATCTGTCTCCTTCCTCCTACCACCGCGATGGATGAATTTTCCTGATGGAGGGTGGCAAACCAAAATGAATACAAATTAAATGGATATACATGTAAAAATCACAGGTATGAGAAATAAAAACAATCAATTCAGATTCTCGGCCCTGACTGCCAGCCTGGCCTTCAACACTGAAGGGTGATGCTTTCCATAGAGGTCAGGGTCAGATTTCTTCCCCCCAATCCTACATCACCAAATGATATTTATGTCCAAGTCTCCATCTCTATTCGCCTTCTCAACCCTCCCTAGGACCATTACATCTTACACAGGCTCTCTCCCTCCCCTAATCCCACCATAGTTATTCGGTCAGGGGTACACAGCACAAAGGTTACATAGGATATCTCTTTTTGCCTCCACGAGGCCCTCTCCCTTGTTATACAAAAACCTTTGGACTCCAGTGGTTCTTCCTCCTCTGGAACGAGTAATAATCTATGTTTCTGTACAAGTCAGTAAGAGGAGGGGGTAGCAGAAATAAAAGAAAGGGGGTTTCCAGGAACTGTTTTCATGGGACCCCAAATACACTACCAGCTTCTCTTTTGCATAGACTTGGACCTGAGTAAGTGTGCTTTTGGCACAAATAGCTCTTTTGGAGGCCTGCTACAAGTCTTCAAAGGGAGCAAGGTCACTGATAAGCCCGTGGTGGGGCTGGCTGCTGAGTGATGTCAATGGTGGCAGCTTCTTCCAGGAGGTCACGCTACTGTTCAGCACAACCAGATGGGTGTTGTATTGTCTTTCTCCAGTTCTCTGGGGACGGATCAATGACAATGCTGGCTGTCTCATCGAGAAAGGAGAGAAACAGGGCCTGCTCCTCTATGTGGGCTGCAGGCAGGCTAAGGCAGCTGGGACCCGCTCTACTGAGGGTCGCTATGGGGGTGTGGGGGCTGTCGCCAGTGTCCAGAAGCAGTTTCCATTTTTTCTGTCTGCACTTCAGTTTGTTTCTCATTGTTGCCGCTATAGCTGCACCACAGGGCCAGGGCCAGCTCTGGGTGCCCAAACAGAGGAAGTCAGTGTCTGACTTTCCTATCACACAGGTCATAATTACGGTCCATGTGTTCCCACCTACCTCTACTCTTGCCACAGTTGGACTTTGCAGCTTCTCTGTTTTCTTGTATTTGGATATCACAGGAACATGGATCTAGAGGTGGGAGAGGCCATCTAGTTTAATCTGAATTTTACACATAAGGAAACCAATGCCTGAGGAGGTTAAGGGATTTACCCAAGGACACACAGGTAGTTAAGAGACAGCTAGGTGGTGATGGAGTGGTTGGAGTGCTGGACTTGTAGGCAGGATAACCTGAGTATGAATCCTGACTTGGACACTCACTAGCCGTGTGAACCTGGGTGAGTTCTACCTGCCTCAGTTTCTTCATTTGCAAAATAGGAATAACAACTGTTGTGAGAATCAGAAGCAACAATATATCAAAAGTACTTTGCAAACCTTAAAGTGCTCTGTGTTGGTTATCATTTACTTATTAGAATGAGAATTATTAGAACAATTAGAATTACAGGTGGGATTTGAATCCAGGCCCTCTAACACCAGAGCCAATGGTCTGTCCACTATACTGCACCCAGTGCCTCCCCGCATAGAGGCTCTAGCTACACAGGAGGAAAGAAGGCTGCGGAAGACAAAGACTTAGTCCTTTGTGTCTCTGTACCCCATGCCCCACCCCCCACCCCCACCCCCACCCCAGGATCTGCTGATTAGTATAAGGTCTTGTCGTTGAACTGAACTCCCAGTTGGCCATACCTGTTGCTACGCTGCTTTACCAATTCCCACCTTTTCTTTCGAGATGAGGCCAATTTGCTCAATTGTCTTTGATTGGGAACTGATCAGCTTCCTCCTAACGCCCCAAAGCAAAGAGGAGCTGCCCAAAGTAGTTGTCTGAAAGAGGGCCAACTCCTACCCAAGCAATACCTATTCCTTCCTCTTCTCTCTAACCACTAGGTTTTAGAAACCTCCTCCTAGCTTGCTGCTTATCTGCCACTGCTCCCACATTGATCTCTGAAGTCCTATTTTATCATAATTGCTAAAACAACAACAAAAGAAAAGCTAGATATTTTAAAACATAACCTGACTTTGATTAAAAAATTTTGGTTTGAGTCAGGTATCAGATATGACAAGATGCCTGTTTATGGGAATCACCATCCTACATTAAATTTAGGATACTGGAATCTGCTAACATCATAACAGAGCAAGTGTGGTTTAGCATGTCTTCCAGATACTCCCCATGTATCTCTACATAGGATAGTTTGGAGTAAAATAGGATAAATTTGTATTTGTTTTTCTTGGGCACTACTGTAACAGCTGTGTCTCTAAGCATCAAAATTCTTCATGACTTTCTGTGGTAGTATTCTGCGTGGATGGTAAAACTGAGAAACTGAGAATACCTATTTAGAAGGGCATTACATACGGGGACTTGCAGGTCAACTTGCTTCAATCAGCACAAGCAAGAAACAATAACTTCCTTTCACTATCATTCCACTCAAGCTGAGCATAGGTTCCCAAAGTGGGCGATACTGCCCCCTGGAGGGGCACTGGAATGATGGGGAGGGGGCGTGGTAGTAGCCTGAGGTGCAATTGGGGGGTATTGAATAATAATAAAATAATAATAAGAAGAAGAAGAGGGTGGTGGAAGCATAAGGAAAGAAAAGTGGATAAGAAAATTTTGAGAAATCATTTGTACATGTTTCATCTGTTGAGTAACAAGAGTTAAAGTCATAGTGATTACATTATCTTCCAAATAAATACACAAATGCAAGTTATAACCGATCAGTGGTCAAGGCCGCTGACAGGGCTTAACAAGCAAGTGTTGGCAGGTGAGTGTGTTGTGCACTGTTGGGAAGTCCAGCATGCATTGGCAGGAATATGTGCGTGTAATGACTTGTTTACAATACAATATTCTGCAGTTATATGATACAATATTGCATCATCAAAATTTCAATGCAGGAAAAAACCCACAAATTTACAATAAATTATTAAATTTAAGATGCGTCGTTTTAAAAAAAAATTGTTCTATTTTTTGAAATGATACAAATTTCAAAAAACCAAAAAAAAAAAACAAAAAAACCTCCAAAAACCCAAGAACAACCAAACTGTCAAAAGGTTAAATAAAGTAGATTTCCAGGGAGGCACTAAGTAATTTTTTGAAAAGGGGGCAGTAGGCCAAATAAGTTTAGGAACCTCTGATCTAGAGGGAAATCAGGAACATGAGATGGAAATGAAAAGGGAGGGAAAACCAGCCCTCCCTGTCCCACATATTCAAAATGACTTGGGCTTTCTGGAACTAAACTTTAATGTTTAGACAAGAACATTTTCTACCTGTTAATCTGGGTTCCTGCTAGGCAGTAAAATTTCTGTTTGCTTTAAAAAAAATAATCATCACATCTACAACACATATATAACGTGGATATCCTCATTTCAACTGACCTAAGAAGTTTCTAAATAGGTGATACTCACTCATATAACGGAAAGTCTCTTCAGCAAGGACCGGAGAGATGGCCTTAGAGTCATGCTGATTTTGATGAGGAGACTGAGTCCAGTCTTGATTCTCATATAATAAGAGGGAATCCACTCGCAGCTTGTACTGGGGAAGCTGTTCTTCCAGCAGGCTCACCAGCTCCACTTCAGGGAGATCCTCATTGGAGCAAACATCTTATGAAAAAGCATACCATGTAAATCTGATGTATTTTCATATTATGCTCCAGAGAAAAATGGAGTAATCATTTCTGATGAGAGGCAGTGTGGCACAGTGGATGGAGATAGCCTTGGGGAGCCAGGAAGACCTGGGCTCAAGCCCCACATATGACACATACTGGCTGGGCATGTCATCTAACCCCTCAGTGTCCCAGTCTACTCTTTAAAACTATATGTTGCAGAAAAACAGACCTGCAAGTTTTCTCAAAGGGAGTTCCCTATGCCAATGAGATAACAAGTAGAAACACCCACCCTCACCCCATGAGAAGATAAATAGCATTCATGGTGGGACTACAAAGCTTTCTCTGGGTTACTTTGGCTCCGGGATATGGATTTGAGAGCCAATGACTCCTTCATCTTTATGTCTAGTATTCCTTTGGAGAATAGAATAAAACATGTTCTAAGGCCATGGCAAGGGATAATCCCAGACTCAAGGAAAACTATTAAACTGATAAGCATGTTAAGCTGCTCATGCCTAGGCTTAAATTAACTTCAAAATGTAATAAAAAAATTAAACACATCTTGTCTTTAATTCCTGTCATATTTTGACTATCAAATTTCAATTATTCTCCTCACCTAACCTACAAAGGCTAATGTTATCAAAAAGATGAATAGTTCACAATTTTTTTTTAAAAAACTCCAGTCCATTCTTAAGCCTTAATAATATTTCTTTAAGATGGGTTAAGGTAGAAACTTGAAATGCAACCAAGACCTATCAGTCAAATTACATTACAAATAATCTCCATATCCAGCTTGCTGCTGTTCTGTTGTTGATATGGAAATGGATCAAAAACTGCTTGAAATAAATTAGTCACATAGGTTTTTCACTGCAATGTACATTTTAATGGAATTTGACCCATACTTGTGCGTAGCTCACTATATAGCTTAGAATAAGTTAGCAAGTGCTTTATAAATGATAATGAACAAATGCTTTGTTTGTTTAAAACTGATGCCATTTCTTGGTCATTTTCTTCTGATGTGTATAATTCAAAAGGACTGTGAAAACTCATCAATGGTTGAAATTGCAAAAAAGGATTTTACTCATTAGGGTCCAGCTAGTATTCAAGCACATCAACTCACCAGTGATGCTCTCTGAGTCTCTGTGATTGCTATTCATGAGGTTTTCTTCATGTGTCAGTGAATCAGAGATGGCATTCCAAGGCAGCGTCATCCACAGTCCTTGTTGGTGTTGGTTGAGAACAACTACTTCGGTTTGAGTCAGAGAAGAAAGCCATCAAATCATTCAGGAAAGAAAGTGTGCTAGTGACCTTACCTCCACACCCACAGGTCAGATCACAACTTCTAAAAAGCCAGATACTTCTTAATGGTTAAATGCTACATCTGTTGCACTTTACATGGTCTCACGTGGCTATATCTCTCGGGTCAGCCATCACCTAAAACCAAACATAAGTTAAAGATGTCACTTGTAAAATAAATGGATCTGGTCACTTTATCTTGGCAAATCAGATCAAATCAAGAGACTAGATAGGAGAATAAGAGGATTCACAGCAAGGAAAGGTCCTATAAAACAGAGATGTCAATGTCTCTCTAGTGAAGTTAGACCAGATTAAATCTAATTGGGAAATGTTTAACAACAGAAACAAAAACACAACACAGATAACATTAATTTGTGGTTTTTTAAAGTCAACATGCTGCTTGTTCTATATGAGTTTGACACCACTGCTACAGAATAAATCTGCCTGACTCAATAGTCAGTCAAGAAATCTAGGACAGGGAGTCCTTTGTGCCTAGTAGGAAGGACTATTAAGTTTATCTCAATTGACCCTCCCTTTCAGCATTAAAGATATTACTGTTAAACAACATTAGTTGGGATAACCATATATGAGGTATATCTATAAATTATAAAAACAAAACAAAACATGTCACAAGAGTGGTACCAACACAGGTAACATGGTAACAGGTGAACAGTAAAGGCATCCCGGGGGGGTGTGGCATTTTGGCTGGGTCTTGTTGATAAAGATGAAAACTACGGATTAGGGTGGGAGAAAGGATATTAACAAGTTTAGACAGATAAAATGGGATAAACAACGGTACTGAGGCACAATGTGTTTGGGACATCTAATTAATCAGACTGAGTATAATGTAGGTTATGTGTTGTGGAAAGAAAAGCTGGAATGGCAGGCTGGGGCTAGATTGTAAAATGCCAGGATAAGGAGTTTCACTATATATATGTAGAATTGTAAAAGGGGAAAGAATATGATTTAAAAAGTGCTTTCAAAAGATTAATTTGGTATAGATGATATAATTTTAATTCAATATTAATCTGAATTCCCCAGTTGATAAATGGTCAAAGGATACAAACAGGCAGTTTTCAGATGAAGAAATCTAAGCTATCTTTAGTCACATGAAAAAATGCTGTAAATCACAATTGAGAAAGACAAATTAAAACAATTCTGAGGTACCACCTCACACCTATCAGAAATGGCAAATGCTGAAGGAGATGAGGGAAAAATAGGTACACTAATGAATGGTGGACAAGCAATCTGGTCTAATAATTACAGAGAACAATTTGGAACTAGGTCCAATGGGCTGTAAAACTATGCATTATGCATATCCTTTTAAAAGGGTATCCTGTTATTCAACAATACTCAAAAAGATTTTTTTAAAAAGGGAAAAGAATCTATTTGGACAAAAATAGTTATAGCAGCTCTTTTTTAGTGGCAAAGATTTGGAAATTGAGGAAATGCCCATCAAATGGGGAATGGCTGAACAAGTTGTGGTATATGACTGTAATAGAATACTATTGTGCATAAGAAATGACAAGCAGGCTGATTTCAGAAAAACCTGGAAAGACTTACTCAAACTGATGAAAAGTGAAGTGAGCAGAATCAGGAGAACATTGTTCACAGTAACAGCAATATTGTACGATGATTAACTGTGAATGACTTAGCTATTCTTAGCAATACCGTGACCCAAGACAATTCCAGAAGACTCATGATGAAAAATGCTATCCACCTCCAGAGAAAGAACTGATGGAGTCTGAATGCAAGTTGAAGCATACTATTTTTCACTTTGTTTTTCCCCTTTGGGTCTGTGTCTTCTTTCATAACATGACTAATATGAAAATGTTTTGCATGGTTGCACATGTATAACCTATATCAGATTGCTTAGAGTCTCAGGGAGGGGAAAGATTAGGGGGAAAGAGAAAATTTGGAACTCAAAAATTTTTTTAAATGAATGTTAAAATTGTCTTTATGTGTAACTGGAGAAAAAATATTATTTAAATTTTTTAAAAAATTAAATATTAATCAAAGAAAGGTTATTAAAGAAATAGAGGGACCTCTGATGTCAATGGGAAGATGATAATGGACAATTTAAAAAAGAAACAACTTCTTTACTATTTTGCTTTTGTTTTCTCTACCCAGAAGAATTATCATCTGACTAGAAAGTCAGAAGGGCAGTGAAACCATCTCCTCACTCATCTTGCATAAGATATTACTTAGCTGCCCTCAATGAGTTCAGGCCACATGCCTTGGATGAAGTATGTCCCAGAGGATGAGAATAACTTCCAAATTTCAATTTAATAAATTCAGATCAGTGTCCTGTGCAGTATCCCAGCAAAGAGCTGGACTCTTCCACTGTCTTTGGAGGGTGCGTCCTCTAAAACAGATAAAGATGTGATTTTCTGCCACCTGGTGGACTGAGTCCCATAAAGAAGGGTGAGCAGTTCCCTCAGCAATGATGCCAACGGGGGACTACGGTGAAGAGGGAGTACAAACAGTGATAAGCCTCAAAACAGCAGCCCTGGGGTCTCATACTTGCTTAGCCCTGTCTAAGTCTCAATTTCTGAGTCTCAGTTTTCTCATTCACTAGGCAGCTGGGTAGTTCAGTTGACAGAGCTCTGTACCTGGAGTCAGGAAAACCCGAGTTCAAATTGGCCTCAGACACTTACTAGCTATGTGACCCTGGACAAGTCTAAATTTCTGCCTGCCTCGGTTTCCTCCTCTATCAAATGAAGATGACAATAGCGCCTAATTCCTAGGGTGATTGTGAAGATAAAATAAGATAAAAAGCACTTTAAAATGCTATGTAAATGCTAACTATTTTTATTGCTAGCTGCCTCGAAGGCTTGTTGTGAGGAAAGTACTGATGATATAATCCTCTGGATCGAGAGTGTGGGTGAGAGTTAGAAGGGAGATAAAGCACATGTTAGATTCTATAAACTTATGAATCTCTTACTGTAGGTAGGTACTGTGTTTGGTGCTGGATACAATACAAAAACAAAAGTGAAAGTTCTTGATCTCACGAGGCTCATATTCTATTGGAGATAGATGGAATACAATATTTACACATATAAATAAATACAAAGTAATTTCAAGAGGGAGAAAACATTCTTCTTTTGAGACAAGTAAAGTAGAGATTCACATAAATTTTGTGAGAAGGATGTGGTGACAAGTAAGTGTATGGAAAAGATCAGACAACCTGAACTGAAAGACCTTAATATGGTCAGATAGAAAAGAGGTAATTTTTTTTTTCTTTTCTTATTGCAATGGGGGTTAAGTTACTTGCCCAGGGTCACACAACTAGTAACTATCATGTGTCGAAGGCCAGATTTGAACTCAGGTCCTCCTGAGTCCAGGGCTGGTGCTCTATCCACTGCCCCTTAATTTTCTAAGAGGAAGGAAAGTTAAGCTGGGCCTGAGCGACTTGAACAGCATGAGAAGCACAGAGGAAACTCATGAGAATAACAAAAGTAGGGGTGTTCCTCCACCGAACACAAGCATTACTTGTCTCCAAACGTGTGTGCAACCTCAAGTTTTTACGTAAGAGAAGCCACATTGGCAGGACATGCCCACTGAGACATAAAGGATTCAGAGTCCTTTTTGTGACCAGATGAAGGTTAAGGGTATATTAACTGGCCCACTGAGAATTGTCTCCATATCCTCAACTCAGCCTAGTGCTCTAAGGAAGTGACCTAATCAGACACAGACACTGCTTATGAAATATGCAACATTTTGTTCCCCATCTCCCACTCCCCATATGCCAAGGATGGAACTTAGCTCTGTGGCTAGGCTGTATCCCAGATGATTATTATCTCAGGAAAGAAGAAAAAAAGGACTGATAAATCGTAACCTAACTCTCTGTCTAGTTCTGCCAGAGACAACAGCTCCACAGAGCAGTCTCTGCCTTTATTTCTAAGTGCATGAATTCAGTGATTGATATAAAAAGTAACCAGAACTGCTTTGTACATCATAAGAACAAACCACAAATGTGTGTGAGTGTAGTAAAGCTACAGTACTAAGGAAGCACTAATAATGCTCACTAAATAGAGTTGATCCAGAGCTTTCAAATAAAACTCTCTGTGTGGACCTAAATTTTCTAAATTAGTTTTTAAAGGGCTCAGATGGTTTCTAGTAGCAATCAATCTAAAACACATGTGTGCCTATAATATGCAAAGGAATATGTTCAGTTAAAAAAAAACTGCATTATGCAATTACCATTCATAATGAAGCCCACAGACATCTGAATTCTAATTTATTTGTTGCCAAAGAAAACAGCAATTAAATGAAAAAAAAACTTAATTATTTAAAATTCCAGCTTTACATCTTCAAACAACATTTATTAAGTGTCCACTATGTGTAAGACTATATAAGCACTGAAGGAGGTTGTCCTTCATACTCAAAGAGGACCAAAATGACATCAATACATCAGGGTCAATGCACAAAGTGCCTGACTGTGGTTGATCAGACCAACAGGAGGTACAAGTGTAAGTAACACATAATTCTTGCCCTCAAAGAGATTACAATGGGATTAAATAGGTTTTTGTAGGCTGACTCAACAGCCTAACCACCATTTCCAACACTTCCATCAGGCAAATGCTTTCTAAGTTTCAAATGGCTGACAGGATTTAGAATTTGAGAACCAGGATTCAGATTCTGGCTCTTCCAATTATTACCTGAGTGACTTGGGCCCAATCATTTGCCTTTCTGGACTTCAGTTCTGTATTTGTAAAATGAAAGAGTGAAACCACATACTCAACTAAATTGTTGTTTAGTTGGAATTGTTAACAAATTCCAACTAAAAAAATCTATAAATAGAATAATAGAACTTCAATCAAAAAAGTAGATCACAGAACTTCCCCTGCAAGAATTTCAGCTGGAGGCTATTTAGGTTAACTTCTACTGGAAGAATATTAGTCTTCTCCAAAACATCCCTGACAAAAAAAAAAAAAAAAAATCATCCACTCTCTGCTAAAAACTCACTCCCTAATAAATACCTTGTGAGACTGATAGTGTAAATATTTTTCTTTCATCTTATGAATGAGGAAACAAAACTCAGAGAGTTTAAGTGAATCATTCAAGATCACATAACTAGTAAGAATTAAAGTTAGGACTGAAGCTTAGATCTCCTCATTCCAAGACTAATATTCTTTACATCATTCTTTGTTGCCTTTAGAAGACAGGAGGAAGAGAAAGGAGAGTTAGAAGTCAAAGCAGAGAAGGGAGGATATGAAAGTCTCAGAATAAAAAAGAAATTCTTACTTTAAAAATTCAGATATTTATAAAAGTATAGGAAAAATTTCAGATAGTCCATACTTAAGAAAAAGGTTTTTTCTTTAATTAAGCTATAGGTTTTCCATCATAGAATCCATTTTTCAACGGTAGAAATATTCACCTTCTTTCAGTCTTTACCATTTAATTGACAGAAAAAGATCAGCCCACATTAACAATAGGCATTCATTAAAAAGGGACCTGAGAGGTCACCTAATCTAATCCTCTCATTTTACAGATGAGAAAAATGAGGCCCACAGAGGTTAAGTGACTTGATTAATGTCACCTAAGTAAAAAGAGGCAAAGCTAGATCTTCTTAGTCCAAATCCTGAGTCCAACAATAATCACAAATACATGAAATTGTATTCAAATTTCATGTTTATTTGGAATTCCAAGTTTTGTACTTCCCATTAAGAAGTTACAGTAAGCCAACATTTTCACAGGGTAATACTTTGGATATACCCAAAAGGGCTTAGAATGTAAACTCATTTTTAAAACTATATGGAGGATGACTGTGGAAGATTATAAGCAGTATCATTTCATAAAATACCTTAAAACCTGAGGGAAAACCCAGTTTAAAAAAAAGTTTGGTGACAGACAACTCATCCTGAGGGTACTTAAGGATGAAATGGGAAAGACAACAAAACAGATGGAAAAGTTTGCAAAGATTTTTATAACAAACTTATTTTCACCATCAAGAACAGAGCAGCTACTACATATGGATTCTAACAAGACAATCCTAAATCAGAGAATCAATCAATCAATAAACATTTATTAAGCACCTACTATGTGCCAGGCACTGTGCTAAGCCCTAGAGGACACAAACAAAAGACAGGCCCTGCCTTCAAAAGGCTTATGATCTAATGGGGTCGACAACATGCAAACAAATACATACAAAACAAACTATGTACAGGATGAATAAGAAACAACTTAAAAAGTGAAGGCACAGAATTAAAAGGAATTGGAAAAAGTTTCCTGTAACAGATGGGATTTTAGTTTGGAATTAAAGGAAGCCAGGGAAGGCAGTAGGTGGTAGGCTTGAGCAGGCAGCAACATTTTACAAACAAGAAATTACAAAGGAGAAGCAATGTAAACGATGTCATCAAAGAAATGTGCGTAAGATGGGCTGGTCCCTTGGTATTAATGATGGATGAGTGATCCATTAGTATCCTCCCAAGGTCAAAAGAACTAAAGGAAGGTTCACAGTAGAAAACTTAAGGAAGAACATGGTCATCAACTGGAAAGGATAAGTCATGAATAATAAGTCACGTCATCTGCATTGTTGGAATACTCACATGGATGAATCCATAGACATATTAGAGTACCAAAGCAATTAGCTATGACAAATTGATAATAATTTCTGTCTGTATAAAAAAACAAATAAATTTGGTACATTAAAGTCTACTCTGTTACAGCAGACAGAAAGGAAATGCTACAGTTAGCCAGACTTTTTTCGGTTTGGTTTGGTTTTTTGTCCAGATATGTAATTTCTTCAGTTAGAGAACTCCTGGAATAGAAACTTCTAATACATTACCTAGGGTAGCTAGGTGGATAAGGGCAGCTAAGTGATGCAGTGGATGGAGTGCTGGACTTGGAGTCAAGAAGACACTCATCTTTGTGAGTTCAAATCTGGCCTCAGACACTTAACAGTTGTGTGAGTCACTTAACATTGTTTGTCTCAGTTTCCTCATCTATAAAATGGGCTGGAGATAAAAATGGCAAATCACTCCTGTATCTTTGCCAAGAAAACCTCAAATGGGGTCATGAAGAGTCAGACATGACTGTAAAAACAACTTAAAAACAACAGTATACTACCTTCACCACTGGAAATTCAACTGGCAAGCATTCTATCCTGCAGTCTTAAAGAGCTGCACGAAGATTTAAGAAGCCAAGTGACTGGCCCATGGTTACTCTTTGGAAGAAGCAGGACTTAAATCCAGGTCCTCCTATATCTTTTCTCCGCTACAGCAGGGTACTTCTTAACAGATAAGTATAAATTGTGGTAAAAATCTGTTGTAGGAAATTATCCCAAAAAAGCACTATGCAAATACTTATGACAAAGGCCATTACCAATTTTCTTCCCTTTCAGGCAATCAAAAGAGCCTCCAAAAAGACCTTCCTCAGAATTGGCCAAAACATTAGCCCAGGAGGCATCTATAAAAGTATTAAACTGTAGCAGTGTATGTATAGGTGTTTTAATGTCTATACAGAATAAAGTCCTTAATTTTAACCTCTTTCAGCTCTGTGTCCTTTTATTTTATTTGAATCAATGTTCTGTTGTTTCTCTGACTAATGAATGAAGAGTATGGTTTCCCAACAGCCTTCAACCTCTGATATAGGTATGATTTTCTAATGTGTTCCTTCCCCCTTGCCATACAGGGCATTCCCAACTGCCATTTCTAAGCCCTTGCACACATGCCAGCTACTGGTCTATTCTGGTTACTGCTGTGGGAGTACAAATGGAGAGGGCACCAAGTCTGAGCTCAAAAGACCTGGGTTTGATTTCTGGTTCTACTATTGACTCCTACCTGTTTGCCCTTGAGCAAGCCTCTTTTCCCTGGATCTCAGGCTCCTCTTCTATAAAATGAAGGTGTAGACTTAGATGACTTCTGAGGTTCCTTCTAGCTCGAAACCTTAATTCTATGATTATTCCTTTCAAGTGGAAAAAAAAACCTAGCAAAAATAGATGAAGTAAGAAAATACTGATAGGTCAAAATATCTCAGAGGCATGCTTTGGAAAGGGTTAACTCAAGCATGGTTCTGATGAAGGCAAGAATCCCCATACATCTCAGTTAACTAGCTGGCTTGGGTGAGGGATGGGGCCTTTGCTAACAAATAAATCTGAGGATGAGTGTAGCCATGAACCAATTAAAATGGCCTAGTGTAGGGTGGAGGTGGGAAGCAGGATACCTGCAGTGCCATCTTTGTATAAGGGGGCCATTACATTAGAATGCGGTCACACTCCACACCATATGCTATTTATATTCTGATAAAACCAGAAAACTTTATGGCTGGAAGGAGCATTGTAGGTCATTTCACACACTTCATAGAGGGGTAAAATGAGGTACAGAAAGATAAAATGATTTGCCTTGTTATAACCAGCCTTGTGGCAAAACTGGGACTCACTCAAGTTTCCTAACTCACAATAAAATATTCTTTCCCAACTCTTCTCACTGTTAAATTTAGTCCTCTGAGTTGTGGCAAACTCTATAGTTACCTAATCTAATAGTGCAAAAATAAGGGTCAAATGCAGGATAACCACTACCTCTACACATAATCTAGAAAATGGACTTGGGCAAGGATCACTGGCACTTGCTCCTCAATGGAAACCTGAAAGCCTGGGAAGACAATAAAAAATTCTTGCAAGATGTTTGTAAGCCCACAAAATTAGAAAGTTTCAAGGGAAATAATTTTTTTAAATTAATTTATTTTTAGTTTTAACATTCACTTCCATAAGCTTCTGAGTTTAAAATTTTTTCCCTCTTTCTCCTCCCCCCTCCCCAAGATGGCACGCAATCTGATATAGGCTCTACATACACATTCCTATTAAACATATTTTCACATTAGTCATATTATAAAGAAGAATTAGAACCAATAGGAAGAACCAAAAGAAAGAAGAAACAAAGCAAAACACAAGGAAAAAAAAGAGCAAATAGTACACTTCGATCTGCATTCAGACTCCATAGTGTTTTCTCTGGATGTGGATAGTATTTTCCATCATGAGACTTTTGGAGATGTCTTAGATCCTTGCATTGCTGAGAAGAGCCAAGTCTATCAAAGTTAGTCATCCCATAATGCGGCTGTTACTGTGTACAATGTACTTTTGGTTCTGTTCATTTCACTCAGCATCAGTCCACATGAGTCTTTCCAGGTTTTTCTGAAGTCTGCTTGCTCATCATTTCTTATAGCACAATAGTACTCCATTACATTCATATATCACAGCTTGTTCAGCCATTTCCCAATTGATGGGCATCCCCTCAATTTCCAATTCTTTGCCACTACAGAAAGAGCTGCTACAAATATTTTTATACATGTGGGTGCTTTTCCCATTTTTATGATCTCTTTGGGATACAGCCTTAGAAGCACCACTGCTGGGTCATAGGATATGCAAGTTTTGTAGCCCTTTGGGCATTGTTCCAAATTGCTCTCCAACTCCACCAACAATGCGTTAATGTTCCAATTTCCCACATCTTCTCCAACATCTATCATTTTCCTGTTTTGTCAAGATAGCCAATCTGATAGGTGTGATGTGGTACCTCAGAGCTGTTTTGATTTGCAGGAAATAAATTTTTTGCCTGAAATTTCTAGGCAGCTGTAATCTTCCCCCTGCTATAATCACGGGCCCAAAAGACTATGCTTTAATCAGCCATGGATAGACACCTGCTGTACACTAGAGAAATCTTAAATCACCATTTCCTTTAATGCCACTATACTAGTTAGTAGATTTATAATAGGTAGGCATTTAATAAATACTTGCTGACAGAATGCATATGCTCAACACTGGATCATAGATTTAGAGCAAGAAAAGACCTTGGAGGCTTCTAAGTCCAACTTGCTCATTTTACAAAGGATGAAAGTGAAGCACAGAGAGAAGGGTGAGGGCATTGCCCTGGGATGCAGCTTCTACGGTGTCTTGAGGGATTACAAGACCGGTTACAGGTGTCTGCCTTCTTGTCTTCAAATTCAGCACCCTAGCCACAACATTAAACTCACTGATATTACAACTCACTTTAGTGCCTTAAGGTTTTCAAAGCTCTTTACATTTGTCATGTCATTTGAGCCTTATGATAATAAACCTCATGAGACAAGCATTCAAGATAAACCTTTTCCAACTGGTAGTCTTAAAAGCATAGAGCTATCTGTCTGTTTTCTGTGCTAGATTGAGTTATTCACTCTTTCAAGTGAGCACTTTGCTACTTTTTATTTAAAACAAATCAACCAAGCATGTGGGAATTGGGGAGGAAACTTTAGAATTCAGCAGCATTTCGGAGAAAATAAAATGAGGTGGGCCAGTGATTTCTTTACTCAGAGTAAGACTTAAGTCAAACCACCATGACAGAACATTGAAATAAATAATGCTGGCAGGAAATAGCAGAGCTAATCACATCAACAGTTTTAGCCCAGCCATGGAATTAAAGGCTCACTCTGTCACCATGGGCACCCTAATATAGGTTCCAAGCATGTGAGTTCCTAGGTTGCTGGACTCTCCAGAAGCTTAAAAAAACAAAGACTCTCTAACCACTGCCCTCCAACATCTAATCTTGGCATCTAATCTGTTTCA
This sequence comes from Vombatus ursinus, assembly GCF_900497805.2. NCBI lineage: Eukaryota > Metazoa > Chordata > Mammalia > Diprotodontia > Vombatidae > Vombatus > Vombatus ursinus. Next base: position 24,792,460 of record NW_020954580.1, on the reverse strand, counting down.
TGGTGATGGGGGGGGGGAATGGTGAAGCCCGGGGCAGCTTCCCTGCAATCCTCAAGGAGTTGCTGTTGTGCTTGATGCTGCACAGACAAAAGCGTGAGCTAAAGCTTTTAGCAAAGCACTCTTGGGTTGCGGGGCTCCTTTCCCTTCCCTGAGGGGTTTAGCTGTAGACAAGCTTACCAGGCTCTTGGCAATTCAATTCTAAAAGCAAATCACTCAATAGCAGTTACTATGTACACCAGCTCCACCACGACTCCACTGTTCATAGCCCTGCAATGACTTTTAGGGGCTTTCTCAAATGCAAATTTCTGCCCAGGGCTGATCCTCCCATTGCAGATGCACTCCCATCACTGCGGGCTACTCCTCATTCTACTGGCATAACTCGGAAGAACCCATTCTGTGAGGAGAGGTAGAGGTTTTAGTTTCATAGAATTTTTAATATAAGCTAAATAAACATGAGTGAACATTTCACTCTGAAACATCTTATTTTTTTCCTTTCCTCTCTAGCCACTGATACTGTTATCAAAGTATGTAACATCGTAACAAAAATGTAGCTATGGTCATGAATGGGTTTGATCGTAATTGTAATTACTAAAAGCTAGCATTGAAGGATTGCTTTAAGTTTTGCAGAACACTACCAATATTGTTTCATTTGATCCCCACAACAACCCTGAGAAGTGCATGCTACTATTACCTTCGTTTTTACAGATCAGAAAACTGAGGCAGACAGAGGTTAAGTAACTGGCCCAGGATCACCTTGAGGCTGGGTATGAACCCAAGTGGTCTTTCTGACTCTAGGTCAAGCATTTTATTCCGAGTTACCTGAGTGTTATTAGAAGGAAGATCCCAGGGCATTAGGGTACAAGTTTGCTTGTTTATTTATTATTGTTTCCATTACAAAGTAATGAATGGGGCTGTTAGGTGGTACAGTAGATAGAATGCCAGGCCTGGAGCCAGGAAGGTTCATCATTTCGAGTTCAAATCTGGCCTCAGACACTTACTAGCTGTATGACCCTGGACAAGTCAGTTCCTCATCTGTAAACTGTGCTGGAGAGCGTCAGACACAACAGAAAAACAATCAAATAACAACAAAGTAAGCACCAGGCATTTAGGTTACATCTTATTAACACATTAACAAAGCATAAGGCCTATCACTCCAGGCAGCTATCACTTTATTAACATCAAAAAGGAGAAATAGGATTGATGAACAGTCTTAGATACATGATAATCACATTAAACACTTGTAGTAATACTTTTGGAACAAATAGTGGGAGGCTGATAATAGATATAAACTTCTGGATCAGTTGAATATAACTCACTGTGGTTTATCCACAGATAAAGCCTAAGAAATAAATCAACCAACAAGCATTTATTAGGGGTTTACAAAGAAAAGGCAAGAGCAGTCCCTGCCCTGAAGAAGCTTACATTCTAATGGGACTGCCTGACGGTGCTTTCTTGCTTTCCCAGTGTATCTCCTGCACTTTACCTATCTATCCCATAATAAATGATGCCATTGAATTAGATGACTTAGAAGGTCTTTTCTGGGCAATTCTTATAATGTTAGGGCGGTTTTAAAAATAGCCATAGTGCTTCAGACTTCACTGCAGGAAAGTGTCAAACTAAATGATATTAATTAGCACATGTGACCTCAATATAGAGACAAATGTTTTTCATTATTTTGCATTCTGATTTCCAGATACTTGGGTCATTTAGTGATGCAGTTCAGTGGTGGAAGAGGGCAAAATGAGGCAGAATTCAAATTTGGGATGTTATAGTTTTAAAATGTGGCCCAAAACTGTCTGTACTCTTTTTTCTCTCAAACCATTCGGAGGGAATTTTATTCAGTACTGTACAGAAGAGAATTGGCAAGTTGTCCCAAAAAAAGGAGGAAAGAAAATTATAAACAGGTCCCCAGTGCTCCCCACTGTAGGGGAAGCAAAGACAAATCACTTTGCATAGACAAACCAGTGGAAAGACATTTGGGGTGCATCAGACAGCGTAGATGCAACAGACTCTTTACAACTGCGAAATACACACACACAGCGTACTTTGAAGGAGTGGTGTAAACCCCATAAACACTAGTGTGAAGGGGGGCCCAAACCTGGAACCCCAAATGTGACAGCAACCCCTAGCTGGCCAGCGCCCTGGCCTCTCCCCATCAGGGAGATAGATATTTCTGCCAAAGTTTTAATGTCTGATTCTGTCTGTACTCTTTATCAATAATTTTTCTGTTATATTAGTAACAAATTATGCAGGAAATTTCCATCAGGTTCCTAAGAATTGAATTAGCATTCATTGATATCTGCCATGTAAATTCCCCGAATCCAAACAATCCCAATAACTATACAATGGCCAAATAAAAATAATTTATTAAAAGATCCCCAATCCTTGCATAAAATATGATAAATTAAAGAACTCATAAACAGTCCAAATTAAAAAAAAATAACCCACTTGTGATTAGAGCCCTCTGCATTATCGCAAAGGGTTATTGTAAAGTATGAATGTGATCATAAGTGATCAAAATGTGAAGGATCATTAATCTATATATTTCCAACACTAAATCATTTGGGAAATTTCAGTTCTACTGCTTTTCCATCTCACTTTTCTCTGCATGGTTTTTCTACTTGTTTCATCACAAGATTGCTATTAGCTTGGAATGACAGGGAAATAAAAAACTATTCTTTGGCAGTAGAAACCAAGTCACATGGTTGTTAGCAGAAGGAAATAAGAGCTAATATAGACCAACTACTGTAGTATCAGTCACAAAGGCAAAGACTACAGTATCAAATTCACATGATAGTCCTTAACTGATTTCTCAGGAGAAAGGAGGCAACTTGGCTCAAAGATTTTACTTGAAACTTATTTTAAGAGACAGTGAGCTCTTCATTATGAGTAGAATCTTTGAACACAAACTACTAAGAAGGTGTGGATTGTTTCTCTTTAGTTTTCATTCTATTATGCCTGGTGCATTACCATAATTTAAAAACTATTGTTTCCAAATTTGATAAATTGGAAGAAACAAGAAATTAGATTATGGGCAGAGAGCAGCACTCAAATATTCATTAAGTAATATTTTTAACTGAACATGTGAACGAAACTGTACAATGGGTCTCTGCCAAACCTAGCCTGCCTTGAACATATATTCCAAGACTAACAAAATAGATGTAATGTTAAAAAAAATTTTTTTGGCATTATAAACCAAGACTTTTGTAAGTATACAAAGGATAAGGAAAAAGGAGTTGAACAAAGATTGATCTTTATAAAGATTTAAAAAAGATATTATTTTCCAAAGGGTTCTTATTTCTCTCAAGGGAGCAAAAAATCCTTCAAGTCTTTATATTTTAAAGCAACAGATTTCTGGGTACACTGAAACATAACTGTGATATATTTTTAGAACTAGACAAAATAATTCTTTAAAACATCTGCAAACATTTTACTGTAATGCTTATATGCAAAAATTAGATATGAAGTCAAATTAAAAAGAACAATCAATTATAAACCGTAAAATCATGAATAAATCAAGAAATAAAATACTGCACAAATATAACTAGGTTGGAAAATTTACATATTATTGTTTTATAATTTAAGGTTTGGAGTTTTATTTGTGGGTTGAGTGCTATTAAGATAATAGAGTAAGAGCCATTTTTTTTCCTGTGGCAAGGAGAAAAACAAATTCTAAAAATAGCAATAGTTCAAAAACCAGAGGCTGGAAATTCCTATGACTATTGCTTTACTTCCCTTAACACAATGTGATATAAACAGACTTCTGATAGGTTTCATCTGGTCTTAAATCTTTTATTTTTTTCTTTAATTTTGCACTTAAATCCATAAAGGAGGAGTATTTCAAAAGTAGAAATTATAAAAAATTATTTGTTCCACAAGTAAATAGCCTATTACCTTTAAGCAATGTGGTTCTAAAAGATAAGTAATTTACCAGGACCACTTGTTCTACCATCTTTGCTATATCTAGTGCGGGGTATATGTACTCATGGGTATTTTGTGCAAGTATAAAGCAGAGATAGGTTATAATACCTTATTTATACTAATGTATGCCTTATTTAATGTCTAGAAAGAATTAATGGTTACAAATCACATTAAAATCATTTATAGGTTGCCCATCGCATTACGAACAAGGAATTATACTGGAGACATAATGCAAAGAATGTCATCAAAAAGTAGGACTGAAAAAGGAGATAGGCCAATCACATACCTAGATCATGGAATAAGCAATGGAACAGCCTTCAACCATGGGATATGTTCCATTGGTGTCCTTTCAATGTTATACCGAGGTGATACTCTGTAGCTAGTATAGATACACATGAAGGGCCGCCATGAATGGCCTGTTATCTGCATGGTTGGAGGAAATATTCATAATGATGAAACCACCAACCTATTAGAGTGAAAGTGACAGGGAAAGAGCATTTTTTTTTAATGTGACCTTTATTTCGGATGGAAAAGATCACCAATTTTTAAAAACTTACAGTGTTAAAACAATGTAATAATGGGAGGTAAGCAAAAACTTTTGGAAAAAGCTCCAGTTTCATGTGAACTTGTATAATTTATGAAATTCTGATGACAAGTTTGAACTGACTAAAACTGTTTTTAAGTTGTATTAGATATGTTTTTGAAAGATAATGCTTATCTGTGAGAGCCATGTTGTGAAAGAATCATGCCAGCATTTCTATGGTACTGTCAAAGATTATTCTGAGAAGCACATAAATATAATAATTTTTTTTCCCTTTAAGATTGGGTCTCCCCATCACACTCAGCTGCCACTCACTGATCTGATCCCAATGCTCATCAGCACAGAAGCTTTAACCAGCTTCGTTTTTTCACTCCAGGCAGCTCATTCCTGCTTAACCCGCCAGGGTCCTACTTTCCCTGGGGCTTCCCATATTCCTGCCAGACTTGGAGCTTAAGGCTTTAGCCAGACAAAAGCTCAACTCCCAAACTCAAAAGATTCATCAACCTCAACCTCCCAGTAGCAGGGACAAGAAGGCACCACTATACTGTGCTAATGCCATTATCTTTACTTGAGGGAAAAAAATCTGCTTGCAACATGTATCAGATTGTATTACATATCTTCCTTTGCTGAGAAATTGCATTTTATTTATAGGAAAAGTGTCATCATTCCAAGGCCTGCTTGGATTTATTAAACTCAACTTGGACCATATTCACTAACACGCAGGGTATCTCTCATTACAATAGTTCCATTTCTGAAGGGGATGCTTGGTAGGTAACATATGCTTTTATAACTTTACACTCTCATGCCCTTAGTTTTCTTCATGACACTTTTAAGTGCCATGAACTTTAATATTTTGTATTTTGTTTATGTATCTGCCATATCTGTTGTAGAGGATGAAAGGTTAATGAAATTCACACAATCAACATTTAGCTTGATTCTTGTGAACATAGGCAAGAGAAGAATGGCCAAAAAAAAAATACATTGGGAAATATGGTTCAGGATAAAGAAATAATAGGCCAAAGACTTTTAGAATGCTTGGAAACCTCTCACTTGTAGATAAGGAGTACTTCAAGAAGTGAATCAGAAGATACTGGTTGCAGTGGGCAGGGAACCTCACCACAAAAAAATGAAACTGACTAAATCTTGACAGGAAATAAGCTACTGATGAGATAGTCAATCCTGAATCTGTGGTCTATGTAGTTAGATCTTCAATCTGTTAGAGCAAAGGTTCAAATCAATACCAAATGCGAAGAGAGGATAAACAAGGAGACAGTATGTGCAATAAAAACAGTTTCATCCCAATGTGTTTAAAAAATCTATTGACTGAAAAATTTTTAGTGAACAACAGTAAAGATATTGACTATATCATTGGTTTGTTTTTTTTTTTTTAGAAACTTGGACATATACAAAATAGTTGCCAAGATGAGGAGGAAACAAAAAAGTCCAGAAACAAGGAAACACTCGAATTCCTTGTCAGAGTGACATTACTTCACAAAACAGCTAAAAGTAATTAGAGGGAATATGAGTTTTGAAGACACTGGCACAAAATCTGGTCAAACCAAGAACATTTATGGATGAAACTGGAAGAAAAACAACGAATAGTTACAAATGGAACAAAACTCCTAGCATTTCTAGGCATTATATTCTAGTTAAGCAGTGGTAGTGGATCCTATGGACAACATAGGAAACCTGGACTAGTCCTTAAGTGATATAACCAAGATTAAGTCTTTTGATACTTAGAAAATTCAGACAGTGGCAAAAGACTAGACGACTGCTATTTGTTTAGAATTTTAAATAATGCTTTTATTAGTTGAATCTAGTTTCATTTAAGTGGTAGCTTCAGTAGGCATAATTTATGATTTTGTGCTCTGCAACAGAGATATCAAATGCTTAGACTAAATTAAAATGTAATTGGGAAATATGTAACAAAATAAATTAAAATACAATAAAACATAAACATTACATTTCAACACTAACACAATATGTGCCCTGCAGGGATCCTTATTATAGTGACACACCTTCCCTCCCATCTCTATTTGAGTTTTTTCACCTCTGCCCTGGAGAGCCTCCATACTTGTCAGAAAGAACTGCTTCTTCATTCTTTGAAGATTAGCACATGGAATATTGTTTTTATATCCCCTATGTTCAGGATTTTAACACCATGCTATAGTCTCAGCAAGAAGCAGCCAACTATGAATCTTTGAAGTGAAGATGGTAAATAAAGTCTCCTGACTTAATGTATGACCTGTATGTCTTATAAGTGTGTAAATGGAGAGAACCTTACAGAAAATATCCTGTAATATGTCTAGCATTGGAAACATTGATGAAAAACAATGAAGTAGGCCATTCCTGGCATTACTTATGTAACTTTTTATTTGATTTGATTATAAAGTCATTGATGTCATTCAGCTGTGTCTGATTCTTTGTGACCCCATGTATGACGGCATGCCAGGCCCTTCCCTCCGCCACTATTTCTTGAAGTCTGTCCAAGCTCAGGTTCATTACTTCCATGATGCTATTAATACATCTCATCCTCTGCTGCCCCCTTTTCCTTTTGCCTTCAATCTTTCTCAACATCAGGGTCTTTTCCAAAGAGTCTCATTTCCTCATTATGTGGCCAAAGTAGTTAAGCTTCAGCTTCAGTGTTTGACTTTGCAGTGAAAAACCTGAATTAATTTCTTTAAGTATTAACTGATTGGATTTCTTTGCTGTCCAAGAGACCCTCAAAAGTCTTCTCCAGCACCACAATTTGAAAGTGTTAATTCTACAGTGCTCAGCTTTCCTTACAATCCAAATCTCACAACGATACGTTACTACTGGAAAAACCATAGCTTTGACGATATGAACCTTTGTCAGCCAAGGCGGTGTCTCTGCTTTTTAGTATGCTGTCATATTCTTCTTGTATGGCTCACAAAATGGCTGTGGGGGCAGCAACAAAGGAGGGATTCTGAATATGTTTTGAGCAGTAAAAGCATGGCTTAAAACAAGTATAAAAAGGCCTAGCCTTGGGAGAGCTACACATGTATTCCAAGCTAAACAATGTGAAGAATCGCCTCCGAGAATGAATTCTTAGCTTCTTTCACAGCCCAGCTCAAGTGCCACCTCTTACAGGAAGCTTCACCTCATTTCCTCTCCCTGGTTCCCAGTCGCTAGCACCATCCTTATGAAATTACCCCTGTGAGACTGTGAGCCCCTTGAGACAAGGAATTGTTTGTTTTGGGGTTTTTTTGCCTTTCTTTGTATCCTCAATGCTTAGCACAGTTCCTGGCACATAGTGAGTGCCCAATGAATGCTCGTGGATTGCCAATCTGAGTAGAATAAATACTCTCTGGTGGTACAAAAACAAAGACCAGTTTTACTTCCAGTTTTGGTACTCTGACTAGGTTTGACCAAACGGAATTAGAAACTAATTCTAGAAGTATGTGAAACTAATTCTAGAAGAAAGTGTATAGAATCTTAGTACTGCAACATGAGCACAGGACTCAAGGGTACTAGGTCCCAGATTTCACACCTGATCCAGTCTTTTTACACCTTACAATACTACATGTAGTCCTCAATCCAGTGACACTGGCCTCCTTTCTGTTCCTCAAACAAGAAGACACTATTATCTTCTGGTTGTGCACTTTTCATTGGCTGATCCCTATGCCCGGAATGTTCTCTCTCCTCATCTCCACTTCTTGGCTTCCTTCAAGTTCTAGCCAAAATACCACCTTCTACCGTAAGCCTTTTCCAATGCCCTTTAATTCCAGTATCTTCCTCCTCTTAATATCTCCAATTTATTCTGTCTTTGGCTTGTTTACACATAGTTGTCTCGCATGTTTTCTCTCCCATTTGAAGGTAAGCTCCATGAGAGTAGGGATCATCTTTTGCCTTTCTTTGTATCTCCAAGGCTTAGCACAGTGCCTGGCACATCAAAGGCACTTACAAAAATGTTTATTGACTACATGACCTTGTGACTTTACTATTTGGGCCTCAGTTTCCTCCACCATAAAACGAGAGGATTACATTAAAAAGTCTCTAGGGTCCTTTCCAGTCCTAAATCTATGATCTAATGTTAAAAGTCCTAACAGAAAAATCTTACTCTTATATCTATCATTTACTTGAACATGTCAAGTAAAAAAGACCATGAAAGGCTAATATTCCAAAAAACACAGTGCTTTTTTTTTTTTAAAAAAACAATATATAGAATTATTTCTTTACTTTTGAAAGCGCAACTGTGTCCCTAGGTTTGTGGCACAAACTCAAGCCATGTCTATGTGTCTACAGAAATTGCAGCTGATGATTTATAAATACATTTAAACAAATTCCCCCCAAATAAAAGATCTCTGTAAAAAAGATAACTGATTCATTATTCCTCGATTTCTAATAGAAGTCTCACATATAATCATTCAATTCAGTGACTAGAAAAAAAATAAAAGCAAATTCAGTAATTCATCACTAGTGGAAAGGAGAAAGATATGCAAAAAATGTTTACTTAAAGGTTGTTAAATTATGAACTTCAGAAACCCCAGGAGATTTGCCTCCATTTTCATCTCCATTTACAGACATTGTGGACATTTTTTTCAATCAACAAACTTCCTATGTTTTGATTTACACTTAGTGACCCAACCATATTGCTTGTGACTCCAATAACTGGAAACAACAAAGGTAGAAATGAGTTAAGAGAATTGGACTATTTAAGTGTGAAGAAATAAGTTAAGAGATATCACTTTAAGTAATTAATATGGAGTTGGTTATTGGGGGAGGGAAGGAAAGAAGAAATCACATTTTCCTAAAGTTGAATTATATTTTAAGAGCACTATAGAAGCAATCTTAATGGAACCTTTGGTAAATTCTTTTGTAATAGGAATGATGACCTCATACACTGCCAGCCATATCACAGCTTACTAGAATTTCTTGACAGTGAAACACTCCTATCCTACCATTTGTTGTTTTCCTCTTGCACAACAGATTGTCATGTCAGAAAAGTTGTTGGACTTGTACGCAGTATGTTTCAAAGCTTCCTCAAGGTACAGCACGTGAGGTTTTGACAAGCACCAAAATATGTGGCTTTAAAACTTGCTAATCATTCCCCCTTCCAAAAAGTATGATCCAACATACCAAAAAGTATGATCCAATGGCCTCAAAGCCCTTGGCAAACACTAATTAGTTCCACCTCGCTGCTATTAGGCAAGAATTTTATGTTCATTTTCTGGCAAAGGTAGAATAAGTGATTTCTCCCAGGTCAAACTGTGAACCACTGATACAGTTGGGAATAAAACTAGATTATTATTCCATCCCATTTAAAATGATTACAAGTCCTTCCCCAGTCCCCTCACCTCAACTGTCTACTAATTTCTAAACTAATATTAAAGAATCAGGTAATCTTTTGAAATTAAAAAAAAAATCCATTACAACTATTAACAAATATTTATAGAATGGCTACGTGCAAGTAATTTACAAACCAGATGGAGGGGTAATAAATATAAATATAAAAAAAACCCATTTCAACTTGGTTACTGGATGAGGGCAGATGGAAGAATTACTTCTTCAATGTGGTTCAAACTTTTCATTATATAAGAGTCACTCAAAAAGAATGATAAAGAGGCTCTGCTATAAAGAGCCTATGATGCACAAAATACCATGATGCAGTCTGGAAAAGAAAAAGTCTGGCCCCATAGAATCTACATTTTACTGGGGAGAAGACGGAGTATATAGGGAAATAACAAGGTATATTAAAAAAATAAAGTCTGATACTTCAGTTTCATTCAAAGAGCAGTGCCTACTACACTGCTCTTGCATGGAAATGCTAACGAAGTCCTCAATAAGTTCCAGACACTCTACTTTTACCCAAGGATGGGACAGCCTGCCATGATGGTAAGAAGAAAGGATGAAGAAATACATTTCCATTCCCCACTGCTACTTACTAGTAGTATGCCTTTTGGGCAAGTCACAACTGTCCGGCCCTCCATTCCTCATCTGTAGAACGGGAAGGTTTAACCAATGACCTCTGTGGTCCCTTCCAGCTCAAAATTAACGTTCCTATAATCTATATAGTACCTTGGAGCTCTAAAAATGCTAGGCTTCTGTGGAGCAGTGTGAGCACAGTGGCAGAGGACTTCTCAACACACGGAGACCGTCTAAGGCCCTTCACTTAGTACAGGTCAACAGAGACAAAGTAACACAAGCCACATACGTCCCTTTATGTCCTACCCTTCCAGCATCACTGTGTTCCTCAAAGCTCTTTATTCAAGAATTCAAGAAGGAGCACTCCCCATGGATCCAGGTTGGTAACCTCTCCCTCATTCTACTTGTATCTATCTCCACGACTTCACTGGAATCCATCCAGCCTTCTCTACTTACATAGCAACCACCCTAATTCAGATCCCATTTACTTCTCTCCTGGACTTTTGAAGTCTCCCTGTCTAAAGACTCTCCTTGCTCCAATTCATCCTTTATACAGCTGCCAAAGTGATTTTTCTACAGTTCAAGTCTAACCATATCATCACCTTACTCAATACATTTCAATGGCTTCCTATGATCGCCAAGTTCAAATATAAACTACTATGTTGGTGATCTCAACCTTTCCAAGACCTAGCCCCATCCTACCTTTCCAGTCTTCTTACACTTCATTCCCCTCTTCACACTCTACAATCCAAACACAGTGGCCCACTCACTATTTCCCAAACATGCCACACTATCCCTCACTTCAGTGCCTGTTGTGCCAGCTGTCCCCCTCACTCTTGTCTTTGGCAGAGAATGCACTCTCTCTTCATTTCTATAGGTAGGAATCCCTGGTTTCCTTCAAGATTGTGCTTATATACCTTCCTCTTCATTAAGCCTTTCTTCATTCCCCCAGCTGCTAGGGCAGGCCCTTCCAAAATGACTTGATATTGATTTAGTATATATTCTGTATATATGTGTATATGTGCACTGTGTCTCTTCCATTAGAATGTAAGCTCCTTGAGGGTAGGGCTTGTCTTTATATCTCCACTACTTAGCAAGTGCCTGGCACAGAGTAAGTGTTTAATAAATGCTTACAGATTGATTGATTTATCAGTCTTAGTTCTAAGCCCATCCATCCATTTGAGGCAGCTAGATTCTGGGCCTAAGTCAGGAAGACCTGAGTTCAAATTAGACCTCAGACACCTACTAGCTGTGGGAACTTGGGCACCTCTTTTTTACCTTAATCCAGTGGAAAAGGAAATGGCAAACCACTCCAGTACCTTTGCCCAAAAAACCCCATGGGGCAGAGCCAAGAGCTGATGGAGTAAAGGTAGTGATCTGCTTGAGCTCTCACCCAAACCCCTCCAAATACCTATAAAAAATGGTTCTAAACAAATTCTAAAGCGGCAGAAACCACAAAAAGACAAAGTGAAACAAATTTCCAGTCCAAGACAACCTGGATGGTTGATTGGAAAGGTATATCGCGCCAGGCTGGGAAAGGAGTACAGTTTGGCATAGGTGCATAGCCTGCAGCAAACCTGAAGCAGGCCTCAGAGGATTGAATCTCGGGCAGCTGTGGCGGTTTCCAAACCTCTCAACCCACGAACACCAAAGACAACTTAGAAGGTCAGGGGGGAAAGTCTGTTTCTGCAGTGAGGGAGAAGCGTGGGGTCCCAGCCCCATTCCCCAAGCTCGGCCCTCTGGCCTGCAGACTGAGGGGGAATCGAGTAGCTGCTCAGAGGGGTATTGCAGGTATCTCTCTGTTGGCGCAGGATTCTCTTGCTTTGCCCATGCCTGGATCTGGGTTTCAGTTCTAGGTGGCCATGCTGGGGTGCGCAGGAGCCAGTTGGTGTGGTGGAGCTTGTAGTGGCTGTGGAGAGGAAATCCTCCTCACAGTACCAAGACAGAAAAGAGTGCTTGTGGTCACTCATAGAGCAGAGCACAGGACAGGAAAGGATTAAACACCTCGCCCTTGATCACAGCACCTTGGAAGAATGGAAAATTTACAGGTCCCTAGAAGTATCTCTGAAAACAGCTGCACAAAATCCCTAAAGTTTGGGACAGTACATTCTCCACACTGGAAAAAGACCCCTACCTTAACAAAGAGTTTATAACTCAAGTAATTGGCCTGGATAATGAGCAAGCAGTGCAAAAAGAATCAGACTAGATTATCTTACTTTGGTGACAAAGAAGATCAAAATACACAACCAGAAGAAGACAACAAAGCCAAAGCTCCTAAATCCAAAGCTTCCAAGAAAAATATGAATTGGTCCCAGGCCATGGAAGAGCTCAAAAAGGATTCTGAGAAGCAAGTAAGAGAAGAAGAGGAAAAACTGAGAGTGATGCTAAAGGAGACACAAAAAAATACTGAAGAAAATAACACCTTAAAAAATAGCCTAACCCAAATGGCAAAAGAGGTCCAAAAAGCCAATGAGAAGAATGCCCTAAAAAACAAAATTGGCCAAACAGAAAAGGAAGTTCAAAAGCTTACTGAAGAAAATACTTCCTTAAAAATTAGAATGGAGCAATTGGAAGCTAGTGACTATTTGAGAAATCAAGGCACTGTAAAACTAATCCAAAAGAATGAAAAAATAGAAGAGAATGTGAAATATCTCATTGGAAAAACAACTGACCTAGAAAATAGATCCAGGAGAGAGAACTTAAAAGTTATTGGACTATCTGAAAGCCATGATCAAAAAAAGAGCCTAGACATTATCTTTCAAGAAATTATCAAGGAAAACTGCCCTGATATTTTAGAACCAGAGGGCAAAACAGAAATTGAAAGAATCCACCAATCACCTCCTGAAAGAGATCCCAAAAGGAAAACTCCTAGGAATACTGTAGCCAAATTCCAGAATTCCCAGGTCAAGGAGAAAATATTGCAGGCAGCCAGAAAGGAACAATTCAAGTATTGTGGAAACATAATCGGGATAACATAAGATTTAGCAGCTTCTATATTAAGGGTCCAGAGGGCATGGAGTATGATATTCCGGAGGGCAAAGGAGATAGAATTACAACCAAGAATCACCTATCCAGCAAAACTGAGTATAATACTTCAGGGTAAAAAATGGTCATTCAATGAAATAGGGGACTTTCAAGCATTCCTGAGGAAAAGACCAAAGCTGAATATAAAATTTGACTTTCAAATACAAGACTCAAGTGAAACATGGAAGAGGTAAACAGGAAAGAGAAATCATAAGAGACTTATTAAGGTTGAACTGTTTACATTCCTGCATGGAAAGATGATATTTGTAACTCAAGAGTCCTTTGTCAGTATTAGGGTAGTTGGGAGGGAAAAAAATTATATGTATGTATAGATAGAGAGACAGAGAGCACAGGGTGAGTTGAAGATGAAGGGGTGATATCTGGAAAATAAATTTAAGGGGTGAGAGAGGATTATACTGGGAGAAGGAGAAAGGGAGAAGTAGAATGGGGTAAATTATCTCACATGAAACAGGCAAGAAAAGACTTTTACAGTGGAGGGGAAACAGGGGAAGGTGAGAGGGAATGAGTGAACCTTATTCTCATAGGATTTGGCTTAAGGAGGAAATAACATACACAATGGGGTATGGAAATCTATCTTACCCTACAGGAAAATAAAGGGGGAAGGAGACAAGAGAGCAGGGGGTTGATAGAGGGGAGGGCAGATTGGGGGAGACGATAATCAGACACAAACACTTCTAAGGAGGGACAGGGTCAAAAGAGAGAATAGAATAAATGGGGGGTAGGATAAGATGAAGGGAAATATACTTAGTTTTTCACAACATGACTTCTATGAAAGTGTTGTACATGACTACACATCTATAACCTGTATCAAGATGCTTGCCTTTTCAATGAGGGTGGGTGGGCAGGGAGGAAGGGAGAATATTTGTAACCCAAAGTTTTAAAAACATATGTTAAAAAAAAACAAAAAGAAATTTGACATCAAATTGATTACTACTCTGTCAAAAAAAAAAAAAAAAACCCAAAAACCCATGGGCAGCATGGTCCTAAAGAGTCAAACCCAGCTGAAAAACTAAATGACAAGTTCTAAGCCCTATCCATCCTGCTTACTCCTGAAGTACTACATAGCTCTTCCCTCCTTTCTTACTTCTTGTCTCCTAACAGAGCATTACCAGCTGGTAGCGGAGAAAAGGGACAGGAAAACCTTTTAAATAGTTTCACTTTGTCAGGGGTAGAGCTGAATAGAGGCAGGCAGCCTTCAAATCAAACTACTATGCAATTTTGCAAGAATTAACCTCATGGGCTGCTTGTCTAGGTGTGGGCTGACAAGTATTTGTAGTATCAAAACAAAACTTGTTCTCCCCACTTTTTTTATTTAAAAAAATTTATATACAAAAATGAAAATGTCTATTTTTGCATCATAACATCATTGTTTTGTATCTTTTTTCTTTCTATTACTTTCACTTCCAAATATGTCCCTCTCCTACCCCTCCCCACAGAATCATGCCACCTCTTGTAATGAAGAAGAAAAAAAATGAGGGAGAATAGCAGATCAGCAAAACCAACCAGCACATCAACTAAACCTGATAGGATCTATGTTGTTCCATACCCATACTCCCCAACCTGTGCAAAGAATGGAGGGAAATACACTTTCTCGCTTCTTCTTTGGAGTCAGGTTTGGGGAATACTACTTATTTGACAACTACAGTGCTTCCCAAAACTTCTTTCAAAGATCTGTACTACTATAGATTTTAAAACGTCTTCCATGACAAAATCTAGTATTCAACACATGACATGTTTGCCAGATTATAAAACACTGTGTTTGAAATGGCAAATAACATGAAAACAAAATTTGACAGGCACACACGAATTGTAGTATCTCTAACGTTCCTTCTGGCTCAACGTATTCCATGATTACATTTTTCAAGCCCTTTACTTGGTGCAGAAGGTTAATAAGAGGCAAAACCTTCTCTGTCCTTTACTTCTGTCCTAATTGTGAACCTTAAAACTTGCCTTTTCTTTCTAGGATACCTTTATTTTTACATTTTGGAGCATAGTTTGTCCTTATGCTTAGTTTACATGTTTAAAAAATCTATCTCTGTTTTTTAAAAATGCCATACATTAACCTCTCAATAAATTCTTTCAGCACTTTGATATTCAGCAGAAATAAATGATAGATCTTAGGAGTTTTAACGCTTAAGACTACATAATTATGGAGTTTGAGGGCAGAAAAATAGCATGTATTAATTTAATTACTCATCAGAGTGGGAAAAATTATTAAGTATTATTTTCCTCACATATTTGACCAACCACTAGGATAGAATCCTGGCAAGGTCATTCTGCACGGCTTAAAACTGAATTCTTCCCAAATTATTAATCCTGTGTCCTTTCACAGTTTTCCTTGTACTAACAATAGAATCTTTGTTTTAACCTGTAATCCAAAATTATTAATGTATTACAAAAGTATGGCTGTGTGGCACATGACTAGGAAACATGGCTAAATTTTAATTCCAACTTAGTCACTCATTTAAACTTGAGGAAATTATCTCAATGACTCAGTTTTTGTCACCTACTAAGTGGGGGCAGTAATCAAATGGAGGCATTTACTGGGAGAGATGAAGTAAACAATACATAAAAATAAAATGCAACGTGAAGACTATAAATGATCAAGAGGAACAGCTATTTCCTTAATACCGTCATTATTCCAATTCTCGGCAACAGTAGCTACTCACATTTTGAGTACCCAGGATATTTAGGGGGAAAAGACCCCCTTAAAACTAACTATAAAATAAGCCTATCTACAGCAGAACATGAGTTTAGTCTTTAATTGGACCTACAGAATCAGATTTTCAAAGCTGAAAGAGTCATCTAAGATCATAAGTTCCAACCCCTCGATTTACAGACAACACACTGAAACCCAAATAGGTTAAGTGACTTGCCCAAGGTTACACTGCTAGTTCATGGCAGAGTTCATAAGAAATCATCTCCTTTGTTTACATGTCCTTGGCATCTTTATCCATAACAGATTTTCTTTTATCTCATTTCAATTTTTTTTTTTTGGTGAGGTAATCTGGGTTAAGTGACTTGCCCACAGTCACACAGCTAGTGTCCAGTGTCTGAGGCCGGATTTGAACTCAGGTTCTCCTGACTCCAGGACCGGTGCTCTATCACTGCACCACCTACCTGCTCCCCCTCAATTGTTTTTTTTTTTAATATTTAATAAAATAACTATCATTTGTGAAGCTGGTATAAGCTTCTTGATTTATAGGCAAAAAATTTGGAATAAGGATAGGAATTAAGTTTACCAAATTTACAAATTAGTATTCAGGTAACAGGGTTCTGGAATATTGTTGATTTTGATCCATCATTAACACTGAAACTCTAAAAGTTCTTTTATGTCTATCATTTCCCCAACATGAGAGACAAGGAATGATCTCAATTTGTTCTGCAGTTGTCACCACCTCTCTAAATAACTATTTCTTTAGTTCTGTCGCTCAGATTTCAAATTCAGCACCCTAGCAGATTTTGAAAGCCTAGGGGGAGAAAATGAAATGACCTGTAGAGAGCCAAAGCTATCTCTCTCTGTTTCTATTAATTCAGAGTTCATCCTCAATGTATCGTTTAAGAAAAAAGTCTTTAAATTCTGCCTAAAAGAGCTCAAATTTGAGAAAAATGATGTGTTTAGTTTTTTTATGGTAATAAAGTACCTTGTTTACCAATCACCAGGTCTATTAATTTAATCAGTTCTACAAGGAGGGCAGAGCCCTAGGTTAGGGCCAGCTGACACCAAGATAAAAGCCGTCCCAGAAGTAGAGTAGCTTACATTCTATTGGACTGTCTATTTAATTAGACAGGAAACAATCCATCCTTTTTTTTTTTTTTGATCAATCAAGCAAACATTTATTAAGCACCAGGCACAGTGCTAGGTGTTGAAGATACAAAGAATGAAATAATATCTAGTCTCAAGGACCCAGACAACCAAAATCAACCAATCAAGCATTTATTAAGCTAAGCTTCTACTATGGGGCAGCTACGTGGCATAAAGGATAGAGTGGCTGGGCCTGAGTTCAAATTTAGCCTCAGACACTAGCTGTGTTACCCTGGGCAAGTCACTTAACATTATCTGCCTCAGTTTCCTCAACTGTAAAATGAGACGGAGAAGGAAATGGCAAGCCACTCCAATACCTTTGCCAAGAAAACCCCAAATGGGTCACAACCAGACGGAACAACAACAACATGTGCCAGGCCCTGGGGATACAAATACAAAAAATGAAACAATTCCAACCCTTAAGAAGTTTACATTCTAATGGAAAGTGGGCGAAAACAAATACATATATAAATATGTGTATATATATGTGTGTGTGTGTGTATGTATGCGTGTATGCATATACATATATATAACATAGAGAGAGAATAAACGAGAATGTAAGGTAGCTTGGGAGGAAGGGCACTAGCAGAAGGGAGAAGTAAGACTCAGGGTAGAAGGCGATGCTTCACAGGGCTAACAAGCCTAAATGCAGAAGCTTCCCAGCCCCCTTGGGGGCGGCTCAGGGCACTGTCACCTCTAACCAAAAGGTCGGAGATGAGTGGCCCAATGGCACCTTTCGGGGATGCGAAGTGGCTTGTCATCCTGCCTGCCACCCTGTGACCCCGGCTCCTGCGGCCACGGCCAGAGCCCGGCCCCGAGGGAGCAGCCCAAGGGCTGGCATGGGGGGGCGGGGGGGGAAGCGCTCCCTGCCCTTCTCCCACGCCCGTGATCTCGGGGGACCCCCAGGCTAAGGGAGGGGCGGGGGCACAGGGAGGAGACGGTCAGCCGGCCGGTGCCCCGGAGGCTGGCGAGAGCCGAGCGGGGCAGGAGGTTACTCACCGATGTGGTCCCGGCGTCGTCGGCTCCCAGGCAGCGCCAGCCTCGGAAGGGTCCCAACAAAAGCTTGCTGCAGAAGCCGCCACTGCAGCGACTAAGCAGCCGGGTGGCGGAAAAGACTGGCACTCGGCTTCAGAGCGTTGGCGTCATCACCTAGCGACCCGAGCCTGGCGGCAACCTCTCCGATCCAGACCAGTACGACTCAGAGAAGTGCCGGTCTGGGCGGCTGCGGCGCGGGGGTCACTGGGAATTGTAGTTCTTTCTCTGCCTCTGCTCCCTCTCCTGTGGGCCCCAGCCCCGCCCCACCCCGCTCCCGGGGCGCTCGCTCGCCGGCGCACTAACGGCTGGCGGCCGCCGGCCTGCCTGCGGCGCCCGCTCCAGCGGCTTGGGGAGGAGCCGGGGCGGGGATAGTCCGGCCCGCGGGGTCGGGAATGGGGCTGGCTGGGTTCGGGGGAAAGGTCCCTGCCTAACGCGCCTCTTCCCTCTTCTTCCCCGCCGCACTAGGGGGCGGGTCTGCGGCTCTCGCCCTCGACCCTCCGCCCGGACCGGGCTCCAGGCTCCCCGGTCTTTTCGAGGAGGAGCCGCCGGGCCGGGGCCACGGCCGCCGCTGGCAGGGTAAGCGGGGAAGGTGCGGGGAGGAAGCTGGAGATGGAGCTGGGCAGGGGCGCCGAGGCCAAGGCCGCGCTTTGGCCCTGCGGCGAGCCCGGGACGGTCCCGTGTCCGAGCGCGGGCTCTGGCCGCCCCTGGGCGAACCTGCCCTCCGGGCAGCCGGGGGTGGGGGCGGGGGGCCGAGGAATGCGGGCGGGGAAGGGGGCGGGGGAGGAGCCATGACCCCGCCCCCATTGAGACCAAGGAGGTGCCTGTCACCCTGTCACTGTCACCCCTGCCTGCCACCCTACCACTCTGTCACCCTGCCTGCTACCATTCCTGCCACCCTGTCACCCTGCCTGCCACCTCTCTGCCTGCCATCCTGTCACTGTCACCCTGCCTGCCACCATTTCTGCCACCCTGTCACTCTGCCTGCCACCTGTCAGCCTGCCACCCTGTCACTGCCACCCTGTCAACCTGCCTGCCACCTGTCTGCCTGCCATCCTTTCACTCTGTCACTGTCACCCTGCCTGCCACCCTATCAGCCTGCCTGCCACCCGTCTGCCTGCCGTCTTGTCACTCTGTCACTGTTACCCTGCCTGCCACCCCATCTCTCTGTCACTGTCACCCTGCTTGCCACCCTGCCACTCTGTCACTCTGCCTGCCACCATTCCTGCCACCCTGTCACTTTGCCTGCCACTTGTCAGCCTGCCACCCTGTCTGCCTGCCATCCTGTCACTCTGTCACCCTACCTGTCACCATTCCTGCCACCCTGTCACTGTCACCCTGCCTGCCATCCTGTCACTCTGCCTGCCACCTCACTGCCTGCCATCTTGTCAGTCATTGTCACCCTGCCTGTCACCCTGTCAGTCTACCTGCCACCTGTCAGCCTGCCACCCTGTCTGCCTGCCATCCTATCACTCTGTCACTGTCACCCTGCCTGCCACCCTGTCACTTTGCTTGTCACTGTTACCCTGCCTCTAATCTTATCTGCCTACCTGTCACTCTATCATCCTGTCTTCCTGTCACCCTGCCTGCCTATCACTGTCATCCCACCTCTAACCTTTTCTGCTTGCTTGTCACTTTGCTTGCCTGCCACACTGCCTGTCATCCTGCCTTCTTGTCACCCTGCCTGCCACCCTGTGACCCTATTTGCCATTCTGCTGCTGCACCTGAACTGGGGCTGGAGGGTGGGAAGAGAGCTAATAAGAGCAGAATTTTCATTTTCTGAATGAGTTTTAACCTTGGGTATTGGCAAATGCTCTAAATGGAACTTTAAATTTAAAGTAGTTCTCCCTTGTCTTTTATTTTCACTCCGGCAAGAAAAAAAGAGACTTCACAGAACTAAAACTTAGATCCATTTTTGTTTGTTTTTGTTTTTGTTTTTGTTTTGTTTGTTTTTTATAAAGCAGCAAAAAGTGTCGAACTAACTCTTTTTAGTTTGCTTCTGATTTTCTCTGTCTACCTCACTTGAATTTGTGTCCAACCAGTAAATAGTTGGTCATGAGCCAAATCCCTGGAGTTGTAGTTCCTTTCAAACATTTCAAACATTCAGTCAATAAACATTTATTTACCACCTCCTATGTTCTAGCTATGCCTTGAGGATACAAAGAAAGGCAAAAATGTTGATACTGCCCATAAGGAACTAACATTCTTTTTTTTTTTTTTTTTTGGCTAGGCAATGGGGTTAAATGACTTGCCCAGGGTCACACAGCTAGTAAGCATTATGTGTCTGAGGCCAGATTTGAACTCAGGTCCTCCTGAATCCAGGGCCAGTGCTCTATCCACTGTGCCACCTAGCTACTCCAGGAGCTAACATTCTTATCAGGGAAACAACATGCCAACAATAGGATGAACCAACCAGCTATACATGTCTACCCACAGTAGATAGAAAGTACTAGAAGAGGGGTCCAGAGAGCGGGCCAAGAACTTTCAGTAGAAGGTGGGATTTGAGCTCAGTCTAGAAGGAAGCCAGGGAAACTAGAAGGTAGAGTTATGGATGGAGAGCATTCCAGGCATGGAGTTAAAAAACAAACAAAAAAAATGCAGATTACCTGGTTGATTGCTAACCTGTGAGCGTATCTATATCATTTTGCTGTCTGCTTAAGAGTTTCCTGAGATTTCTTCTAAAATTACCGTAGTTTTAAGCAAAAGGGATTTGCCTCATTCTTTGCATTTCAGTCTGTACCAATAGCCTCTTTGTCAAATGTTTATATGCTCCATGCCAGACTTCTGTAAATAAAGATATCAGGGTAGTTTTCAACATGATGTGTTAACTATTTCCAATAAAAAAACCTATAGTAACTCTTTCAGTGCTGCTGGCACTTAGATGTTTAGAGATTGCTTTCCTCAGTACCATCCTATGAGACAGGGAGTTCCCTGAGAAGGAATGTGATTTATTGTGATTGTACAGTATCTGAGTTGTCAAAGGTAACATATTTCTTAAGTACAAGCTGTGTCAGGCACTGTGCTAAGGGTAAAGACACAAGGAGAGAGAAAGGTAGTACCTGCCTACAGGAGTTTACGTTCTAATGGGGAAGAGAACACGTACAAAGGGAGCTGACTAAATCACTGTTGATTAGAGAAATGCAAATCAAAACAACTCTGAGGTACCACATCACATCTATGAGATTGGCTAACATGACAAAACAGGAAAATGATAGTTGGAAAAGATGTGGGAAAATTGGAACACAAATGCATTGTTGGTGGAGTTGTGAACTGATCCAACCATTCTGGAGAGAAATTTGGAACTATGCCCAAAGGGCCATAAAACTGTGCATACCCTTTGACCCTGGTCTGTATCCCAAAGAGATCATAAAAATGGGAAAAGGAGCCACATGTATAAAAATATTTATAGCAGCTCTGTGGTGGCAAAGAGTTGGAAATTGAGGGGATGCCCATCAATTGGGGAATGGCTGAGCAAGTTGTGGTATGTGAATGTAATAGAATACTATTGTGCTATAAGAAATGATGAGCAACTGGACTTCAGAAAAACCTGGAAAGACTTATATGAACTGAGTGAAATGAACAGAACCAAAAGTACACAGTAACAGCCACATTGTGTGATGACTTGGCTTTTTTCAGCAATGTAAGGATCTAAGATTGCTCCAAAAGACTCATGATGGAAAATGCTATCCACATCCAGAGAAGGAACTATGGAGTTTGAATGCCGATGGAAGCATTCATACTATTTGCTCTCTTTTTTTGTGGTTGTTTTGTTTTGTCTCTTCTTTCTCATGGTTCCTCCCATTGGTCCTAAATTCTTCTTTACAACATGACTAATGTGAAAATATGTTTAATATAAATATAATGTAGAGCCTACATCAGATTGTATGCCATCTTGGGGAGGGACGAGGGAAGAGAGGAAGAGAAAATTTAAAACTCAAAAGCTTATGGAAGTGAATGTTGAAAATTAAAAATAATTTGAAGAAAAAAAAAGAAAAAGGGAGCTGAAGAGGGGGAAAGAGACAGAGATGTACTGGGTCTCTGTTAGAGAAAGTCCTGGAGTCTCAGGTTCTAGGAGGAACCAGCCATTCAGAGGGAGAGGGTGCAGGGGCAGAGGGTACTTCCAAGAGGCCAAGGGTAGTGTGAACATCCAAGAAGAAGTTTCTGGATCATTGTAGGAAAAATCAGGGAGTCAGGGGTTCATGTGGGAGTCAAGCTCATGTCTCCTAACTCAGTCTGGCATATATGTATATACACACACACATATACACATATATACATATATAGACATACATATATACACATATACACATATATGTATATACACATACACACATAAATGTATGTGTGTATATATATATAATATATATTATCTTTGTATCACTAATGCTTAGGAGACTACTTTGTTTAATAGAAGGTTCTTAATAAAGGTTAAATTAGGCTTACCATAATTATATATTTAGATCCCAGCATTAAAAGGGACCACAGTGATGTGTCCTCACATATTTTGAAAGAAAAATACTTGTGTTTTTCTACTATTTTCAGTGAGCATTAAACTGGTAAGGGTTTTATGTAAAATTTTACTGATTTGGAATATTCATTTGTTTTCATTGATGGCTGTTAAGTTCATAATTTTAAATAATAACTTTAGACCCGAGTCTGAAGACTCTGTCCTTATTCTGATACTTTGGATGAATTATTTTGCCTTTAATTCCTTCATTTGTAAAGTGAGGGAGTTAAGCAAATGATCTTCAAGATCTCTTCTAGTTATAAATCCTCTGAAATTTCACCTGTTAAATTTATTAACTGTCTGACCCTAAGCAAGTCACTTAACATCTATTTGATTCTCAGTTTGCTCCTCTGTTATATAGCAATATTAAATACACTATCTACCGGATGGTACTTTGTGGGGAGAAGGTGTCTTGTAAAGTGGATTGAAATCTTACCTCAGACACTTACTACCTGTGTGACCTTGGGCAAGTAACTTAATCTCAGTCTGTCTCAGTTTTCTCATCTGCAAAATGAGGTGGTTGGACTTGATGCCCTCAAAGATGTCCTTTCAGATGTAAAATCTTTGCGAACTGGAAGTGGTGTCATTGAATATTGCTTAACAATAATAATAATATATAATGTTTATCTAATGCCTTAAGGTTTACAAAGTGCTATACATGTTATCTTATTTGATCCTCATAAGGACATTGGGAGGTAGGTGCTATTATTATTCTCATTTTACAGATGAGGAAAGTGAGGTGGAAAGAGATTAAGTGATGTGCCCAGGGTCATACAGCTAAGTATCTGGAGTCAGAATTGAACATCGGGTCTTCTGACTCCAAGTCTGTGACTTACCCACTGTATTACCCTCTGTATCACCTAGCTAGGTCATATACTTCCTATCATAAGACTGGATCAGAAATTAAGAGATTGAAGAGCCAATGTGGCAACTAGCCAGCAATGTGGCTTCAGTGAATTCAGAATTCTTTATTTAATTATTTAATTAGTCATGTATTCTAAGAGAAAACCTGTGCACTTACCATGATCTCCTCTTTTAGTATTGGATTAACAAAATAACAGATTTTGTTGTAAATCACATGTTCATTTTGCCTAACAGTATGTAATATGAAAGTTGTTTCTTGCAAGGTGAAATCAGTCCGTCAGTTGAAACTTTATACTTTTGATCATAACCTCTATCCTGGTGTTTTTTGTTTGTTTATTTTTGGTGTGTATGAGGCCTTTGTTTTTGTCATCCATCTCCTTTTGGTATAATGAACATAGGTATTTCGTGTAGTTTTTTAAAAAATTAAATTTCTTTTTTGTTACATTTTAAGTTCTACACTGTCTCCCTCCTTCTCTCCCCATCTCCTTACTAGAGAAATTCACCATTTGAGACAGAGAGAGAGATACACATACACACGTGTATATGTATGTAAATATGTATATGTATATATGTGTATGTAAACCCATATTATGCATACTTCTATTTATCAGTTCTTTCTCTGAAGGTGGGTAACATCTTCCGTCAAAGGTCCTTTGTAGTTGATTTGAGTATTTCTAATACTCAGAATAACTTAGTTATTCACAGTTATTCTTCAAACAATACTGCTGTTACTGCACACACTCTTAACTTCCTGAAGTCCCTCCCCAATCAAGCTTCAGCTCACTCCTTTCACCTGGAATCAAAACCAGACACTCCACTCTCCTACAGGTGACCATAGCCAGCAGGGCTCTGCCCCTCTGGGACAGCACTCACTGACATGTGCTTGCTCCCAGCCACAACCTGGAACTGTGTCTGGTCAGTGTACCTGGGCCCCTTTGTCCAACACTAGTAATCTTCCCCTGATCAGCTATGTGACACCCCCAGTGTCTATGGGGCGAAGTTCCTGAAGCAGAGGCTGCCTCTCGGGCTTGTTGTTTGTTGATTCGATGGTATCTGCCTGGAGGTATCTATGCTTTAATCAGGCCAGATCACCACTCTGGGAGGTCATGTTTTTCCTAATGTCCTCCCAAGTTGTCTTAGGTTAGACAACTGCTTTACTCTGACTTTTAATATTTCTGCCACCATAAAGTTCACTTTGAGGCGTTATTTTAAATTATTTGTGGGGGAATTAGGGAGAGTCAGGTAATTTCCTGCCTTATTTGGCCATCTTCCCAGAATCCTCTCTGGTATGTTTTGTTAAATTTAAGTCTCTGAGAGAGGATTCTGGAAAGGTAACAGAGTAGGTCAGAAAACTTTCAGCTCTCCAAATTTCTTCCACAAAAAAGAACATCACCTCACAGGGAACCTAGAGCAGCAGAAATAAACAAAAGTCAGAGTAAAGCAGTTGTTCTCCTAAAACAGCTTGAGAAGAGCCCAGGAAAGACCCAACGTCCAGGGGCAGAGGCCTGAGTGAAGTATAAACACCTTCAGGCCAACTCAGTGGAATCAACAAACAATAAGGCCTGGGGGCAGCTGGAATTGGGAGGCAGCTTCAGCCTTAGGAACTTTCATCTCATGGACAGTGGGGGACAGTGTAGAGATCTGATGGCTGAATAGAAGATTGAAGGGCTTTCCACTGTCAAGAGACACTGAGCACAGCTGTGCTGACCAGACTCATCCTGGGCTGTAGCTTTGGGGGAGGAGCTAGCATACACCTGGAGAGTGCAGTAGCAGAGGGGCAGGTTGGGGCACTTGCCCTACTGGCTGTGGACACTTACAGGAGAGCAGACTCCTGGTTTCAGTTCCAGGGCAGAGAGGACAGCTGTAGTTTGTAGTCACTCGAGGGACCACAGGGAACAAGATCATTAAATATCATGGAGCTACAATAAGGTTTATACAAGACCTAGTAGCTCCTACGTTGAAGGACCATAGGTCTTGGAATACTATATTTTGTAGAGTGAAAGAGCTGGAGTTACGACCAAGGGTAACTTACCCAGCATAGTTAAGTGTAATCATTAATAGAAAAAAATGGATATTTAATGAACTAAAAGACCTTTGGATATTTGTGACAAAAATAGCAGAAGATCAGGAGAAATATAAGGTAAACATAAAGACCAATTATTAGAGATTCAAGGTCAAATTGTTTACTTCTCATGTATGAAAATATTATCAGTACTCTTATGACCATCATCATTATTTGGGTAGTTTGAAAGGTGGGTGTATAAGAATGGTTTAGGCAGTCAATTATCAAGCATTTATTAAGCTCATACTATATGCCAGGTACTGTTTTAATACAAAGGTGATAAGAAGAATAGGGATTAGATTTCTTTAGTATAGGGAACTCGCTGAATGAGGAAACTCCCTCTTCCAATGTAGGCTGGCACTGTCTTTGTAACATGTAGTCTTAGAGTTGCCCCAGAATACTGAGAGCTTAGCTCTAGAGTCACAGCCAATATATGTCAGAAGCAGGGCTCGAACCAAGATCTGGGTTCTAAGACTGACCCTGTATCCCCAACTCCATGCTGCCTCTGTATAAAGAGGCTGCAAAGAAAAAGAAAAGGCATTTCCTGTCCACAGTGAGCTTACTTTCTAACTAGGGGACAGAAATGTGTATGAAGAGGTATATATGTGATGAATATAGAGTAGCAGTTTGACCCAGCTGAATGAACAAATGAAAAATCATTTATTAAACATTAGGTGCTAGGCATTGTGCTAAACACCGAGATTATGAACACAAAAGTGAAACAATTTCTGTCCTTACAGAGGAGACAATAGATATGTGGGAGTGATGGCCTGGGAGGGGAATTTTAGTTCAGAAAGTTGAGGGTAGGGTAGTGATTAGAGCCCTAGGGGTTCAGATTGACTTACTCTTTCTAGTGGTAATAACGGCAGTATTGATTTAGTCTTAGCTGGGGGTTGAGGGAGAAGGGAAAGGGCAACTTAGTGCAAACAGTAAGATGGCAGAAATGAAAAGCTGTCTAGACTATCACATAGAAACATCTCTTAAGCAGAATCCCAGTAGCCTAGGTGTAATTTCCTTATTTCATGCTTTATCCCAAGTACTTATCTCTGTGCTGATTAACATTTTTATCAGTATTTGCAGATGACACAGAGCTGAGAGGGATAGCTAACTAACATAGATGATGGGACCCAAAAAGACCTTGACAGGCTAGAACATGGGGTTGAATTAACTGAGTGGCTGAAATTTAATAGGCATGAATGTAAAGTTCTATGCTTTCAAAAGTTCAGTCTTATAACAAGTCAAAGAGGCATGATTTCATAGTAGTAGTATTACCAGTATTAGCAGATAGCTAGATGGCATGTCTGGAGAGCAATAGGAAAATGCCCAGTAGAATGTAAATTGTTTCTTGTTTCTCTGACATGATGCTCCAGCTTCTGTCTCCATGCCTTTGCGTTGGCTGTCCCCATGCCTGGATTGTTCTTGCACTAAACCTCTGCCCCATAGAATCCCTGACTTACTTTAAGGTTATTCTCGAGCCACATCTCTTACAGGAGGCTTTTTAAATCCAAGTCAAGAAGCATTTATTAAACATTTACTATGGGCCAGGCACTGTACCAAGTGCTGAGAATGAAAATATAAGCAGAAGGAAAGACAATCCCTGGCCCCAAGAAACTTAACATTTTAATAGGGGAATGCTAAATATATAAAAGAAAGCTGAGAGGGGAGCCCATTGTGTGTGTGTGGAGGGGGAATGGCAGATAGGGGAATGGCAGGGAAGATCCAGGGAGTCAGGAGAGCAGCCTGCAGAGAAATGAAGATATGGTAGGGGGGAGGGGGAAGGAGAAAGAAAGGACAGCCTCCCTAAGATCAGGATTGTAGGAGGAGTTGGGCTACAGAAGGGGAGAGTACTTCTGCTCTGAGAAGTGCAGGGGCAGAATGAGCTTCCAGGGTGAAGAGGTTTCCATGGCATGGAGAAGAAAATCTGGAGAGTCAAGAATATAGCCTCTCCTGGAGCCCCAGGCGCTAGTACCTTCCCCTTGAAGGCTGACTTCTCTCTACTTTTTAGCTAGAATGTACTAATTATTGAAGATGTTGGAAGCTCCTTTAGGGCAGAGATAATTTTTGTTTTTTCTTTGTATCTCCAGAGATTAACACAAGGACTAGCATGTGCATAGTAAATATTTAATAAATGTTTAATGATTGATTGAAGGTAGGGACTGTTTCATTTTGTATATTTGTATCCCCAGCACTTAGTACAGTGATTTGTACATAGTAGGAGCTTAATAAATGTTTCTTGGATTGAATTGGAGATTTTAATGAACTGCAAATTCAGTATGAGCTAGTCATGTAGTATGGCAAAACAAACAAACAAACCTAATACAATCTTAGGCTCCATTAAGTAAGATATATACACAGTGTACCGAATGATGGAAATGATAGTCACACTGTAGTTAGACTACAACTTAAGTACTAGTTCACTTCTGGGTGCCACTTTTTATTAAGAATATTGATAAGTTGGAAAATGTCTAGGGGAAAGTGACCAGGCTAAGGAAGGGTATTGAGATTATGCCATATAAGGAGTGTTTAGATAGATAAGATATTTATTAATTGCTTACTATGTGCCAGGCATTTTGCTAAGTGCTGGAAGTACAAATACACAAAAAAAGAAAAACAGCCCCTGTCCTCAAGATGCTTGCATTCTAATGTGGGGAAACTATACATAAAAAGGAGCTGAAATGCAGGCAGTGGAGCATGTTGTAGGAGAGACCATGTTTGAAGAAGGAAAGATTTGAGTGAGATGTGAAAGCTGTCTTCAGTTATTTAAGTTATTTATTGTGTGAAAGAGACATAGACTTTTTCTCCTTGGCCTCCAAGGGCAGCTAGGGGTCCAAGTGGATAGAGTGCCAGGCCTGGAGTCAGGAAGACTCATTTTCTTGAATCTAAATCTGGCCTTAGACACTTCACCTTATTTGCCTCAGTTCCTCATCTGTAAAATGAGCTGGAGAAGGAAATGGCAAACCACTACAGTATCTTTGCCAAGAATATCCCACTAAGGTGTCACACAGATACAACTAAACAACAATACCTTGCCCTCAGAAGGCAGAGCTAGGGGCAGTGGGCAGGAATTTTGGGAAAATACCTTAATTACCTTGGGAAGGGGTAGGTCACACCCCTCTCTAGTGAGACCTGTGAGCAGTAGCTGGATTACTTATTCTAGTTATGACTGAGGGAATTCTCAGTCCTGGTTTAGGTTGGACCTAGTCTCTGAGCTACCTTCCTTCCTTCTGTGATTTCATGATTGGCCATGAACTTTCTAGCATAAAGTCCTTTTACAGGATGTAGAGAGCAATAACAAAGCAGATGAGTTGAGGAAAAAATTGTCAGACCGTATGTTTCAACTTTTATTTTGAAAAATTGACTTATAAGTGCTAGTGCCCCCACAATAATTGGGACTGTTGGCCCCTGTGTGTGTGTGTGTGTGTGTGTGTGTGTGTGTTATATTTCTATCAGAGTATTTATTCATAACACTGCTGATATATCAGTAGCCCTTTAAGATCCAAAATGGGCTTTTTAGATCGAACTTTGCTAAGATAGGATTGTAAAGTGTGGTGGAAAGCTCCTGGGCACAGAATCAGAAGACTTGAGTTTGAGTATCGGCTCCATTGCTGAATTCCTGTATGAGGCTACATGAACTCTCAGCCTTTCTCACAATATAGTCATCTATAATCTAAAGGGGTTACACTGAATTATTTTTAAGGTCCTCTCCAAGATCTGATTTCTCTGGTTCACAAAGACTATGTTCTGTCTAGGGAAGCACCTACTATATTCTGGGTACTTATTCGTGATGATTTTAGCTCTAAATCAGCGATGGGGAACATGCACCTTCAGGCCATATGTGGCCCTCTAGGTCCTCAGGTGTGGCCCTTTGACTGGATCCAAACTTCACAGAACAAATCCTCTAGATAAAACAAGACGGGAGTTCAAGGTATCTGGTTCATCCCACCTCCCCATTTTACAAATAAGGAAATTGAGTCTCAAGGAGGTATGGAATAGCAATAGTTTTGGAAACTGCTGTTATCAATATTTCTTTGCTGAAATCTTTTTTCCTTTTGATTTTATCCAGATATCACAAGTGCCTTGAACCTTTTTTGAGGATTTCTGAGAATGAAATAACCAAGAAGCAATCTAAATGATGGAGATGATGTTGGTAGGTGGAAAGAAACATCTTGTGGCAGCAGAACTAGAATGTGTATACTCTTATTTTTGTAATCTAAGTCTAGAAATTTTTTTTTCTGGTTCTTTTTGAATCAGAGGACAGATATTTTGTCTTATACATCTTTGATGTGGAAGTTATGCAGTTTTTTGTTTTATTAATTTTTATCAATTTTGGGAGGGGCAGTTAGGTGGCACAGTGGATAGAGTGCTGGGCCTAGAGTCAGGAAGACTCATCTTCCTGAGTTCAGATCTGGCCTTAGAAACTTACTGGCTGTGTGACCCTGGGCAAGTCACTTAACCCTATTTGCCTCATTTCCTCATCTGTAAAATGATTTGAAGAAGGAAATGGCAAACCACTCTAGTATCTCTGCCAAGAAAATCCCAGATGGGATCACAGAGAGTTAGACATGTCTGAAAAACAACAAAAACAGAATCAGTTTTGGGATTCATGCTGTACTGAAGTTGATTAGGAGTTGCATACAAATCAATATATAGTTTTCTCAAGTAACTGTCAGAAAATACGAAGAACATAGGAATTTGGGTTACTGAGAACCTTTCCCGACTGCTAGGACATAAAATAATAGTTCTTCTCATGACTTTCTGTCACACAGCATCATAGGATGATAGATTTAGAACTGGAAGGGATCTTAGAGAACATCAGAGCCAACCCTCTCATTTTACAGATGAGAAACTGAGGCCAAGAGAAGTTAAGTGACTTGCCCAGGGTCACACAACCAGTAAGTGTCTGAGGTAGGATTTGAACCCAGGTCTTCCTGATTCTGGGAAAGAAAAATGAACCCACAAAAAAATTTTCCCCTACAGACTAGAAAAAAATATCCTTGTAGTTGTATTTCCAGATATGACATGGCAACATGAAAACATTGCCAATGTGTAACCTACACAAATCTTAGCTGCCCTTAATATTTGATTGCAAAATCCTACTGTAATTTAATGAGCCGTTAGCCAACATCACAAATCAGGTATCTTTTGCTCCAGATAAATTAGATTTCCTTTACAAATAGTTAAAGATAGATATAATAAAATATTTGTACTGTAGAATTTAGAGCTGGTGGGGGAGAGGTAGCTTTCAGGTCTTCTAGTCTAACACCCTCTTTTCCAGACAAGAAAACAGCCTGAGAGAGATTGTCCCATAGGTAGTATAAAAATGTATTGTTATTTTATAATTATTATATGATTATATAAAGATATAAATGTAAACATAATTTCTTTGGTTTGTAACAGAAGAGTTTTGCTTCCTGTGAAAGGAAATGAAGATAAAATTGAAATTCTTAACTATAAATTAGATGGATTTGTGTTATTTTCTGTGAACTAAAGTGATTCAATGTCTCTTCTGGTAAGTTTTCATTTATTTTGGATTTTATTTTGTGCCTTTCATAGTTGCTGTACAATCATTGACATATCAAATAGAGGTACTGAACTCCCTGTAGATAAGTACATTTAGAGTAAATAAGACTCATTTAAAATTATGACTAATTTTGGAATATAAATAGCTACTATCAAAATATTTGAAAACCATGTCCTTAAACATATTAAGACTATGATACCAAAGCCACCAATAAATGCACATGGTTTTCTTTGTACTGGTTGGTTGTTAACCAAACCCTTTCTTCCATCTTCAGCTTGCCATAGGTTAAGTATCACATATTTAGAATCTGTGACCATTTAAATTAATAAGGGCTTCTTATGAGGTGTGTAATGCAGCAAGAGAGAAGTAAATTGGGTCTTGGATGAAGCAAACAGAATAGTGAGCAGATCCCTTTGGAAAAAAACCAACCAACCAACAACCAAAGAGCCCTTCTCCATAGTTCCAGGGAAGTCTTAAGTAATGAATGAGAATTTATGAATCTCAGAGAGAAAAAGGAATAAATTGTAGGAGAATGTAAATTAGAGGCCTTCTACTAAAATAATTTAAAATGTGCTTAAAGTTAGAATATACTGATAAATGTTTGCACCTGGCTGAGAGGCAGTGAAGTGATGCAAGAGATAGAGTGCTGGACCTGAAGTTAGGAAGATTTGAATCCAAATGTCACCTCAGATGCTTACTAGCTGTGAGATGCTGGGCAGGTAATTTAATCTCTACCTATCTCAGTTTACTCATCTGTAAAGTGGGGATAATAATATTACCTACCTCCCGGGGTTGTTGTAAGGATAAACCTTAAACTGCTATATAAATACTGGTTATTGTGATTATAATCTTTAGAAGCAAAAATGATTCAAGAGGAAAAATAGATTATATAGATAAGTGTAAGATAGTAAACTCAAAGAAAAAATACAAACTGCCTGAGAATAATAAATAGAAAAATATCTAGCTATCCAACTCAAATAGAGCCATTCTGAATAGAGTAGAGTAGATGGTGATGATGAAAGAGATATAAAATAGAACACAGGACCACGTAGTCCAGAGAAGAGAAGAGAAGGTTCAGAGACTAGTCAGAATAATGGCAGTGTCTTTTGCTTACCTAGTTCCACCTTGTACCTTCATTTTGAGGCTTCTATTTAATTTCCCAGTCTCTTAATGCCTGACCTCTATTGCAAGGTGCCCTCATGCTTCTTATTTTTCATCTAGCCAGCAGGTTTGTTCCAATCATACTATTCCCCTACTGCCCCACCCCATCATTTATTAACGTAATTCTGTTTTTTTAAGGATTGTTTCTGTACCTCACGGACACAAGTTGAATCAATAAGACCTGAAAAACAATCTGAAACCAGCATCCACCAACACTTGGTAAGAATAATTGTTTGTACTATATTGTTATTAAAATGAATTATTCATATGTTTGGATCTAAAAGTATTCCTATACTTTCTTTTCTTAAGCTTTAATCTACAAATTTATCTATGTAATAAAAAGTGTCACACAAGTATCTTTTTTAGTATCAGAATGAATTTGATTATATAGGTCTTTTCTTGTCTCTGTGGCCTGCTCATTTTTTGTTTTTTTCATTGTTTCTGAGATAATATAATAAAGCTTTATTAGTATGTGTTCTACTTTATGATAATTTTCAATATAACCTATTGTAACATTGGATCCTCCTTTTCCATTTTTATTATAGCCCTTAGATTTATATAGCATCTTATGTAGCAAATTCCTTCTGCTCTGCCCAGTGCAAACTCTTCTTAAATGTGAAGCGTGGTCACAGCTTCTTTCTCAGTTCTACCTAGAACTATGTTATATTTCAAAAAGTTGAATTTTCTGTTTCCACATGCAAAGCCAAACTAAGGAAGATACAAGCACCATACCTTCTTTGTTTTTACACTTACAACATCATCAGACTCTCTTACAGGAAGACATACAATATACCTTGTTTATGTGAGTTACTGTAGAGCAGGAAGCAGCATATAATGCTGAGAATAGCTCTGACACTCCCTGATCATGTTTGATGAAATGTTATCTTATGTTTTTTTATAAGAACAACATTTAGCAGTGTTTTACTTCTATTGCAGACCTATAACTTGGACCTTAAAAATGGCACTGTATATTTTTGAAGCATATGACCTATTTTCATGGAGTGGGTTGGGAAGGAGGTGAGATTTAAATATAAATTGTTTTTTGTTACCTGATGACAACTCTGTATTGTCCTTTCCATATGGCTCACTTGTGTCAACTTAGCTGTGTGATCCCAGAGATATTCAATTAGCTATGAATCTTCCTGATGGTATTTTTGTTCAGCGCAGGCTTCTTTTCTAGAAGGATATCATGAAAGTTTTCAAGTGCCTTTCTAAAATCAAGATAACAGGCACAACCCATCAATCAAAGTCATTATTTGGTCCATGACCAAAATTAATATTCTGAGAGCTTTACACTTGCTCTTTAGAGGAACCTGAGATTATAAGACAATATAAGAGGATTGGACTGTGTGGGAAGACTTTGATATCCCTAATGGAATAGAATTGTAAAGACCTGATCCACTGAATGATCTAGGGAGACTCTTTTCCTCAACCCCCAAGGACATCAACTGGAGCAGAATCTTAGCAGTAGAGGGGATTCCACAATGTAGAATATTTATATGTATCAGACATCTTGAGCCTTAGGGTGCTGAAAAGTACTTTTATCTATCAGAAATTGGGTGATTTAGGGTATCAAAGGTATTAGTCAAGTGCTTGCTTCACTTGTTAATAACTTGTGGGTATGCCTCTCCACTGCCAATCTGAGATGAAGCTAAGGAGCTGGCAGTAAGTGTGTGTGTCACTTTAGCCCCTAGGGACCCGATCTCCAGCCTCAGAATTGTGAAAGATCTGGAGAGATTCAGAGAGACAGAGGCAGTAGAGAGCCTGAGCTGAAAGGGGTTCATATCCCTTATAGAGATCCCTCAAAGTTCCTGGATCTCAGGACAACCAGTGTATTAGAGGCTTCCATGGATATCAGATTAGCTGGGAGTGGGGGCAATGAGATGGGGGAGTGGGGAGGAAGGATTGCTTATCCTACCAGAGAGTGTATACTTATACTCCCTACTTCACAAGATCATAGATTTCTAGCTGGAAGGGTCCTCAGAGTCCATCTGTCCAATTCCCTCATTTTTCAGATGAGGAACTGAGACCCAGAGAGGTTAAATGACTTGCTCCAGGTCATACAAGAACCAAGTGGTAGAATCAGGATTCAAATCAAGGTTCTGTTACTTTAAATCTCATGTTCTTTTCACAATACACAGTAATTGTGAGGAATGCCCTTTGCCAGCCTTGAGTAACAAGAGAGGTAGCTTGGTGTAGTAGATAAAAGACTGATCTCATAGCCAGGAAAACCTGGATTCAAGGCCTTCCTTGTAAACATACTGGCTTTGTTACCCTGGGCAAGTCATTTAATATCTCAATGTCCCTGTGGAACTCTTTTAAGATTAGAAGTTGCATAACTACATTGGTGGAAGGTATTTGCTCACCAAGAGTTCTATACACTAATGAAATCGTAGGTCCAGAAGAAGATGGGGGTGGGCAGGGATGGGACAGAGAACATTTGGACGGGTTGACTGTGGCACAAAGAAGGGCCGCTTCATCAGAGGCTGCAGTGAAGGAGGAGATGGTGGAAGGATGATGGCAGAGAGAGAATGAAATATGAAGGGAAAAAGAAGGAACTCTCGGTGGATGACCTAAATGTTTTTAGTGATGTGTAAGGTGAGGTCCTCAGGTGAAAAGATAGTGGAGGGTTGCCATGGGAGGCTTGAGAAGAGACAAGAAGGTTTAGAGCAGTCACTCTGAGGAGTGGGATAGAAAATCAATTAAAAAGGAGTAAAAAGATCGCCTTCAGCTGCCCCTCTAACAGAAAAAAAGAGGGAAAAATATACTTCAGCAACATTAATTAACATCAAAAACGCCTGGCGTTATTTGCAATATCCCATACCCATAATTGCCCACCCCTGCAAGAATGTGAGGAAGTGCTTTCTCATGTTTCTTTTTTGGGGGCCAGCATGGTCATTGTAATTTTGCAGCATTCTGGGTTTTTTACTGGTGTTTTTTGCGTTTGCATTAATTTAGCGATTGTGTATATTGCTTTCCTGGTTATGCTTATTTCACTGTGCCTCAGTTAACATGAATGAATGAATTCATCCTTGTATTCATGTCCTGTGCTTGTTTAGCCATTTCCAAGAAGTAGAATGGAAGGCACCAGAGAGATGTGAAATACAGTGGTCTCCAAAGAGTTAGAAATGTGTTACCCGTTTCAGGAGGATACTCTGGGCAGCCACCTCATTTCCCACCCTGCTGCAGGATTTCTTTCTGCCCCCAGGTAGTCTCCCCATTGCCACTCCCCCTCAACTACTTTTTATGCATTGTCTTTCCCTGCTAGATTGTGAACTCCATGAGAGCAGGGACTGTCTTTTACCTTTCTTTGTGTCCCTAACATTTAGCGCAGTTCATAGCACAGAATAGGCACTTAATAAATGTTTACTGTCTGATTTGTTATCAGTGCTTACTTCTAATGGAGGAGACAAATAAAGATATGTACAGCACAAATATAAAATTAACAAATATATACAAAGTAGTTAAATACAAGCAAGTTTAAGAGGGAGAGCGCTAGCTATGGAGGGCTCAGGAAATGTTTCGTGCAGAAGATGTTGCCTGACCTTTATCTTAAAGGAAGAGAGGGATTTGGTGAGTTAGAGGAGGGAGTACATTCCAAGCTTGTGAAGTGATGAGTACTAAGGAACGAGAAGAGAACCTCTAATTTAGTCAGCAAGGATCAGAGAAAAATTCAATTTGACTGGATCATAAAGTGTAGGAGGGAGAGCAGTGTTTGTTGAGCCTGGAAAGAGAGATTGGAGCTAGGTTTAATAGGACTTTAAGGGCTAAACAAAAGAGATCATATTTTATCCTTCAGATATAAGAGAGAAATTGGACTTGGTTGAATAGGGGAATCACATGATCAGATTTTTATGTAAGGAAAATTACTTACAGAGCAATGTGTAGTGTGTAGGATGGATTAGAGTGGTGAGAGACTTGAAGGAGGGAGATCAATTAGGAAGATGTTGCAATAATCTAGTTGGGGTGTGATGAGGGCTTATAGCAGGCCTGTACAACCTGCCACCTATGGGCTGCCAAAGGATTTTGGGCGGGCTGCGAAAAACGTAGAGGATGTTTTCCACCTGAAATCTTTTGGTGGGCCGTAAGCGGCCTGCAGGCTGCAGGTTGTGCAGGCCTGGCCTAAAGTAAGATGTTATCTATATGAGTAGTGAGAAGGGTTGGTTGGATATGAGAGCTGTTCTAGACGTAGAAGATTCGTTTACTGATTGGATGGATGAGGGAGCATGAAGAGTTCAGGATAATTCCAGGTTATAAACCTAAGAGACCAGAAGGATGAGTTGACAGAAATAGGGAAGTGTGGAAGAGGACAGGGTTTTGAGGAAAAGGTAATGAGTTGTTATTTATTTTTTTTGCTACAGCTATATAAATTAAAACAAATTTTTTTTCAAGCTTGTAACTTTCTCGTTAACTATTTTGTTCAATTTATCATCATTTCTTTATTGGAGTGTTGAAATTTCCCACCACTATTGATTTTTTGCAAAGTATCCTTTTTAACCCATTTGATTTTTCATTCATAAGTTTAGGTGCTATGCTATTAGGTACATAGGAGTTTAATATTCTCTCACCATCAGTAGTATCCTTAATTATGCTAGTTCTTGTAATGCTTCCTAATTTGAGTTCAGCTTTGTATAACAGCAACTTAATACTGGACTTTCTGAAGCCAGCTGAAATATAGTGAATTTTAGTTCATTCTCTTACCTTAAATTTATCTATATATTTCTACATTAAGTATGTTTCCTGTAGGCAATGTTAGCTAACATTTCTGTAAGTCTTTAAAGTTTAAAAAGCACTTCACATATATTATTTCATTTGATCTTTACAATAATAATAATAATAATAAAATGATAATAATAGCTAACATTTATATAGCACTTACTGTGTACCAGGTACTGTGCTAAACTCTTTACAGTTATTATCTCTTTTGATTCTCACAACAATCCTGAAAGGTAGGTGCTATTGTTATCCCCATTTTATAGATAAGGAAACTAAGGCTAATAGAAGTTAAATGACTTGCCCAGGGTCTTGCAGCTAATAAGTATCTGAGACCAGATTTGACCTCAGGTCTTCCTGACTCCAGGTCCAGTGCTCTATGCACTATGGCACCCCCAACTGCCCTTTGAAGTAGATTTTTTTGTTGTTCTTTTGTTGTATACATTACGTGCAATTATAATCTTTTTACAGATAAAGAAACTGAGGCTACTTTTATCATCCTTTGATAATTACAATGAGAAAATTACTAATCAAAAAGAAAATATTTAATCATAGCTGAAAAGAACCCATTGAATTTAGTACTTAGCTTCATGATACAGCTGTAGCTCTGTCCTCATAATGTTTCTAGGTATCTTAAGCTGTCTTAAGGTTTGCTCTGCCCTCAACAACTGTTCAAAATTATGTGAATTCTTAAATGGCCTTGTTTTGTCTTTGAAAATATCACTTAATAGGAGAAGGGAAGGAAATATATTGGGAAATATAAATGAGATAAAGACGAGATTTCAGTAAAAATTTACCTTGCCCCCAAAGTGCTACACAAATAAAAGAAATCATTACGTAGATTTTCTGGATGTGAAATCCTTTGACTCAACTTTCAGTGAATCATATTGTAGCTTGTATCATTTCTCATTTTTAAGGAAGGAAATTGTATAATTCAAATGATTAGTTATTCAAATTATCTGCTTATAAAAATTATCTTGTCATTTTAGTCCTGGCAATAATATCTCTTTGAATTTGAGACTCATTTCTGTTGGAGTAAACTATGACTACTGTCAGTTTACAATTTGTCCCCCATTTTCAATATTTCTAAAAAATTTTCTTGTCCAATTTTCTGAACTATGGTAGTCAAATTCATTTATTCACAGTGATTTTAGGGAAGCCTGATAATTATTAAACTTTCTTTCCTGGCTGTGTTGTCCCGATTTCTTATTATTCATATTCGTAGATTCCAGTTTTTTTCCCTAGATGTAGAATGTTCTGGGCATACATTTCTGTTTGGTACTATAGGATTATAGATCTCGATCTGGACCAGATCTCAGTAGCCATCTATTCCAACTCTCTCCTTTTACAGATGAGAATACTGAGGCCCAGGGAGGTTAAGTAACTTCTCCAAGCACACAGGTAATAAACATCAGAGGGGCTCTATACCCACAATAAAATTTTGAGAAACAACGGATATTTGATAAGGTATTTGCTTTAAAAGCATAACCATTTTCTCTTGAGTGACTGCCAGAGTATATAGGAAAATCAGAATCTGACTAGAAGTCTGGTCTGCACCATTCATTCAGAAATCAAAAGATTTCCATTAACCTACTTATTCCTTTTCATATATCATTTCCTCTGTGGTTCTCTCACTTTGTCCTACTGTGAAATAATTTTGTTCCATTGAGGCTATTGTTTTATGTTTTTCATGAATATTTCTAAGCTTGAATTTAGTCGTCATTCTGTCCTAATATTTCTTATTTGTACTCAGTTCCTTCTTTTTGCTGATTTTTTTTTGCTAATTTAATTTCTTCCTTTAATTTTTCAGTTTGTTTTTTTATAAGAAAATTCTGTTGTTTTTTCCTTTCTGTTAATGGTGTTTAAGTAGGTCTTTCTTCTTGTGTTTTTGCCCCTTCTTTTAATTCATAATATTTTTTCATTGTACCACATTTTTTTGGTTGCTTATTGATTTCTTTAAATGTGTAGTTTTTTCTCATAGTGTTTTGGGTTTTTTTTTTGCATGTCCAGTGATGTTTTTGAGGACAAAATTAAGGAATAGTGCTTTCTTATTACATCACATTCTATCTCCCAGAAGTCCAGGCTTGTGTATTTGTATATATGCATGTACTTTCATAACACACAGTGAGTGCTACTATTTATCTTCTATTTTCTTTTGAACATTGACATCCATTGTCATGTGACCATGATGAGTCTTCCCCTACCAGGTCTCAGTAATACCTGCAGGAGTCTGTTTAATTTGTTGTGCTAAAATATGAAATTTCTTTGTTGCTATGCATATACGATTGTGTATTTGAGGTGATAGATTTGTTCCCAACGCATTTCTTTCCTGTTTTCACCTGAGAATTTTGAGTTTTTCCTGCTTTGCTGCTTCTTTCTGTCCCACCTTTTATCCTCCATTCAATTTGACATTTAGTGCCCAATTTTTAGGAGTTTTCATTTTAGCTTCATTTTTTTCCCTTCACCTGACTCCCACCACTCTTCCTCCCCATTATCACCCCCCAAAATATAACATTTAAATCCTCTTGAGCAAGTAAGCAAATCTGCTAACACATTTTTTATTCCTTCATGAGCTGTACTTATATCCCTTGTTAGAATCCTATCTTTTTTTATTCCAGGTCATCTTCAAAGAAAAACTATATCCAGGTCTTCAACACTATCTATGTGGCCTTCTCTTCACTTCCCTAGTCTTTCTACCTACCTCATAGGGTTGTTATAAGAAAAATACTTTATAAACTTTAGAGTACTACGTAGATGTGAATTGTTTTTACTGCATTATCTTTTGAAAAAATATTCAGAGTTGAGTAACTACTACCTTCTCAAAATCTTTCTTTTTTTTTCACTCATCTTTCTTGATCTTTCTGGTATTTGAATCCCTGCTTTTATTTGATAACTTTTCCTCCTTTGGATTCCATGACAGTGTACTCTCATAGTTCTTTTTCTTCTCCTCTGACTGCTCCTCATGTTCCTCTAACCCCTTAAATATGGGATCCACCAAGGCGCTATCCTTAGCTCTCTTTGTATCCACCATACTTGCTCCATTAATGCTCTCTTCTACTCCAATGGCTTTGTCAGATGTACTAATGACTCTGCAAATGACTCCAAAATTTCTCTCTACCCCAACCTATCCTCAGAGGTCTAGGCCCATGTTTTCTTTTTTTTTCCCCTTTGTTAATGTTTTGGGGTTTTTTGTTTGTTT
The DNA here is from genome assembly GCF_900497805.2 of Vombatus ursinus. NCBI lineage: Eukaryota > Metazoa > Chordata > Mammalia > Diprotodontia > Vombatidae > Vombatus > Vombatus ursinus. The sequence continues at coordinate 24,752,203 of NW_020954580.1, read as the reverse complement.
GTAAAAAGTATTTTATTTTTTTCCAATTACATGTAAAGAGAGTTTTCAACATTCATTTTTTGTAAGATTTTGAGTTCCAAAATTTTTGTCCTCCCTACAATGGGCAAGCAATCTGATATAGGTTATACATGTTAGGCTCACATTTTCAATTACCTGTTAGGTATCTCCACCTTGACATTCCACTGATATCTAAAACTGAACTTCTGCAAAATTGAACTCATTTATCTTATCTCCTCAACTCGTCCATTCCTTTAACTTCTCTGTTTCTGTTTGTAGCATCTCTCCAATTGCTCAGCCTTATAATTGGTCATTTTTGACTCTACTCTCTTATTGAATTCCCCTCACCCCCAAAACACACATCCAATTAATTACCAAGACCTGTCATTGTAATGTTTCTTAATCCATCGCCTCCTCTCCACAACTATAGTTCAGACCTTCATCTTTGTTCACCTAGACTATTGCAATATCCTTTCCATTAGTCTTTCTTCCTTTGGTCTGTCCTCTTTCCAGTTCATCCTGAGCATATCAACTGTGTAGTTCTTCTTTATATAATGCCCTCATCATGCTATTCCTTTATTCAGAAGTCTTCAGTGGCTTACTATTGCCAATCAAATATAAACTTCTGGTTCTGGCATCCCAATTCTTCCCTCCCCCCCATCAATCTGGTTCCAATCTATCTATTCAGGCTTATCTCATACTATTACTGCCTCTCATATATTCTACATTCTAACCAAATTGGATTAACTGTCCATCCTGCCCTCTCCCACTTCTGTGTCTTTACTCATGATGTCTTACACGGAATGAATTCCTTCCCCATTTCAGTCTGCTGAAGCTTCTCCTCTCCTTGGAGGCCTCAGTTAGATGAAAGGTGATCTTGCCTTCCCCAAAACTTCTTATAACACTGCCTGAACATGTCCTTTGTATTGAACTCAAGTTCCCTTCTATCATCATTATTTCTTTTTCCCCTCCACTTAATAGTATTTAATTTTTCCAATTATATGTACAGATAGTTTTCAACATTCACTTTTATAAGATTTTGAGTTCCAAATTTTTTTATCCCTCTCTCCCTTTCCCCCTCCTCAAGACGGCAAGCAATCTGATGTAGGCTATACAACTACAATCATACTAAACATGTTTTCACATTAGTCATATCATCATTATTTCTAGAGAAGACTGACTCTTGATAAATACTTGTGAATTAAATCCTGACCTTTGGGAAGAAGATTAGAAAATATCTTTTCCTGAAGTAGTCTGTTTCCTACTCCAAACTTTAAAATCCTCATGATTTTCCTTACAGTTATTCATTCTGTTATGAATTCATAGACGTGGGTAGGGATGGTGAGTTTGTTCAGTCTTGGCTGATGCATTCTATACCTACTGTATATAAATTCAAAGGAGACAGCATCTTTTCTGGTTATTCATGTCATCCTCTCCCCTCAAAAAGGAGCCTCCAACCAGCCTTGACCATTGGTCTCTGTCTCTGAGGGGCACCAAGAGGATTCCTTTTATATGCAAATGACTTCAATACCTCTTTCCTCAGCAATACTTTGCATAGGGGTGCTTCTTCAGAATGTGCAATCATCCTTCATGGAAAGTGCCTCAAATCTGTTGTATACTTCAAAAAGCACTGAGTTTCTTCTCCTCTTTCTCACAAGGTCTTACCTCTTGATTTTCAATTCCCACTGCTTTCTCAGACTGTCATTTTGACTTAATGATTTATTCTTCCTGTCTAAAATCTTTGTTCTTTTAATAAGTTATAACACAGAAAGGCCTGCCTCAAGCTCTAAAGAAGGAGTGCAAACATACCATGTAGCTGGCAACCCTCTATAGCAGTTTCTTTGAAGTCTGCATTATCTGCTGTCAACTGACAAGCCATGGCTTCCCCTGGAACCCTTTTTGTAAATTGAAAAGAAGTGTTCCTTTCTAATTTGTTAACTTTCAAGCCTTTGTTGATAGTTACTGATTTGTAGTAAGTTGATACCTCCCCTCCCTTTCATAATGCAATTAGAGGTCTTTTACTTTGAAGCCAAATTCTTTATGCCTTATATAATCAAGTATGTGTTTTAGTACATCTCAGTGACATAAATAAAGAACCAAGTCAATTTATCATTTTTTTTTTTAATCTTTTTTGTTTAGGTAGATGAGCCAACCTTCTCTTGGGTGCCTTCCTCTCCTGGAGGCAATGAAATGCCATTATGCACTTCTAATGTTTCTCATTATGAACTCCAAGTAGAAATAGGTAATAATTCTCAATCTCAGTGAATTTACATATTCAAATGTTATGCAGAATTTATTAAGTGCCTGCTATACATTAGTCATTACAATTGATGCCTAGGGCAACACAAAGATGTAAACGCCACACTTTCAATTTTCAGAAATCCAGCAGTCTAATGGGGATGTGTTAGTGATTAAATATATGTGGTAAAGCATCCAAGTAAATATGAAAGGTAAAAAGCTCTATCAGAGTTTAAAGGCAGAGGGTACCTTGTAATACTTCATGGAAAATGTAGCGTTTTAAGCTGGACCTTAAGCAGTGGATATAATTTCTACTGGTAGAGCTGTGGGGGGAAGGGCATTGCTAGTTGTCAGGAACAGTATGCAATATTTTCAAAGAACAGAGTAGTGTGGCTTGGCTGGAGCATAGGTTGTATGAAAGGAAATAGTATAAAATAAATTTGAAAAAGTAGGAGCTATATTTTAAAGGGTTTTAAATGCAACTGTGGCATAATAAATAAAGGGCTATCCCCAAAGCCGGGAAGACCTAGATTGAAATCCACATTTTGACAGGGTGGACAATGATCAAGTGATTTCAACCTCTCAGTGTCCCAGGCAACTCTAATATTATAAATTGTAGAGTAGTTGTCATTCTGCAGTGGTAGAGGGAATTCCCTCGCTGAGTGTTTCCCATGCCAATGAAAACACAGATTTGAGTTAACCTCTTTCCCTCCTCCCAAAAAATATAAGAAAATACATTTTTGTACTTTTAGGAAAAGTTATCTAAGAAATAATTGTTTTTAGGGCAGAAATTGTATTCAGCATATTTTACTTTTGTATCACAACCATTTCCAAATATATCTCCCTCTTCTCCCTACCCAATGAGCACTCCCTTTTAATAATGTTTAAAAAAGTAATTCAGCAAAATCAACACAATGACCTCATCTAAAAGTATATATAATATCACATCTGTAGTCTCCCACCTCTACAATGAAGGGAGAAAGATACCTTTTCTCAACTCTTCTCAGAACCCCAGCATTATTTGATAAATCATTAAGGAATTAGTTAATAAAAATTTTATTTTGAATCGTTTGTTGATTGAATTTGACTAGAGAATCTGCAGCAAAATTTTTACTTTGTTATCAGGTGAAGTAGACCTCAGCAGTTTTAGATGAGGTCATATGATCAAGAAAAAGAGTTTTAAAGGAAATGGACTTTTTGTGGTGTTGTTCCAGTCGTGTCTGACTCTTCGTGACCCCATTTGGGGTTTTCTTAGCAAAGACACAGGATTGATTTGCCATTTCCTTCTGTAGCTCATTTTACAGATGAGGAAACTGAAGCAAATAGGGTTAAGTGACTTGCCCAGGGACACACAGTTAGTAAGTGTCTGAGGCCAGATTTGAACTCAGGAAGATGTCCACTACTCTATCTACTGAGCCACCTAGCTGTCCCAAAAATGAACTTTAAAGAATACTTTATAGTTTTCACTAAATGAATTAAAACATCAGTTATTATATATGATTACAGGAAAAGGATTTGACAATTTAACTTCAATCTACCTCGCGCGGCATACTCCCAGTGGAACATTAGTGATTATAAAAATTACAGACCTGGAAGATTGCTCTGAAGAACATTTGGAAGCTTTGCAGGTAAAATACCAAATTTCAAAGCTGATACCCTTATCATAAGGTCTGTCTGAAGAGATGATTATAAGCAACATTTATTGGAGGAGGAGTAGGTGTTTTCATTAGTTTTGGGAACTCCCACTGAGGAAAGTCCCAACTATTTTAGCTCTACAACTTATAGTCTAGTCATTGAGTGATTGATTGACTTGCCCAGGCTCACATAGCCAGTGTGTGTCAGAGGAAGGACTTGAATCCAGGTTTTCTCTAGTTGCTGTACTCACACACGGTACAAGTACAAATTTATGTTAAAGAGAATAACGAAAACAAAGTGGAGGGTTTCTTTCTAGTTCATCAAAATTGCATTCTGTATCAGTAAATTTTAATAGCATTCCACTGTGGGAATGGGATAATTTTTTTATAGTATCATTTAATAATAAACTTTCCAAATTTTAAATTCTCTGTATCTTTTTCGTTGTTGCTATTGAATCACCTAGAACGAAGTGACCCTCTCCCACTTTTTCCGGCATCCGAACATTACAACATATTGGACAGTGTTCACAGCTGGCAGATGGCTTTGGGCCATCTCTCCATTTATGGCTTATGGTAAGGATAGTGTGATGAGGGAACAAGAAATCTCATTACTTACGCTCAACTCTTTAATTATGTAAAAATGAGAAACATTTTGTATTTGTGATTTTTGTTGCTGTTCAAACATTTTTCTGTTGTGTCAGACTGTTTGTGACCTAATTTGAGGTTTTCTTGGCAGAGATGCTGGAGTGGTTTGCTATTTCCTTCTTCAGCTTATTTTACAGATGAGGAAACTGAGGCAAACAGGGTTAAGTCACAGAATTACACAGTTAGTAAGTGTCTGAGACCAGATTTGAACTCAGGAAAATGAGCCTTCCTAACCTAAGGCCTAGCTCTCTACCACTGCACCACTTAGCTGCTCCATTTGTTGATTTAGCATGTACTATTTTGTAGTCATAATTTTTTTTTTGTAGTCATAATGTTTCTGCATATATAGTAGGCTATTGGGTTTTGTCCATTGAACAAGAATACTGGTGTAGTCATCAGTGAAAATTAGGTTGAAATCTACTCAGAAACTACAGAGGTTTTTCTTTAAGGGGGAAAGGCGCTACAATTATATATTAGCTCTGGACAAAAGAATGATAGCCGTTTTCCAAGAATGCTGATCATTTTCCTGCTCATCCATCAGGGTAGCTGTGTATCAGTAACAAAAGAAGATTCTATTTAGAGAGTTTCCAAGGTAATTTTTCTTTGGCTAGGCATATCTGGGCCTTGAAGAATAGCAAAACTTTTTATGGCTGATATATATGTTTATCTTTCAAATGTTTACCTAAATAAAGATTTGGGGGGCTTTTTTCAGGTTCTGCAAGTCAACTCTTGAGGACTCATTTTCCTGAAGGAATGAGTGAAACTTTAATAGGAAACATTCTCTTCGGAGCAGTGAGAGGGTTAAACTATCTGCACCAAAATGGCTGTATTCACAGGTATTTTTACTCATTTGTATTTTACAGAAAACTTAGGAGATAAACCAGTAGTAAAGCCTTTTGGATGGAGAAAATGAGAATAGAAAGGAGGGGCAGGAGACCAGGTAAATGGGAAAAGGGGGAGGAAGGGATCCAAAGATGCAATGGATGATCAATATATTGCTATATAGATGACTATTATATACTGAAGTCTATGCATATACTGCTACTAGGGCTATCCCTTAAGGAGATCAAGTAAAGAGAAAAAGGATTTAATATAATAAAAAATATTTATAGCAGCTATTTTTTAATGGCAAAGAATTGGAAACAGAAGGGATGCTCATCATTTGGGGAACGGCTGAAAAAGTTGAGTATATGAATGTGATGGAATTCTATTGTTCTGTAAGAAATGATGAAGGAGATAGTTTCAGAAAAACCTAGGAAGGCCTGTATGAACTGATGCAAAATGAAGTGAGCAAAGCCAGAAAAACAATTTACATAATAATAACAATATTGTAAAGATAATCAACTTTGAAAAACTTAATAATTCTGATCAACACAGTGACTCACCACAGTTCCAAAGAACACATGATGAAATATGCTATTATTTACTTCCAGATAGAGAACTGATGCACTCAGAGACAGACTGAATCATTTTTTTTCTTGCTTTTATTTTGGGGCTGGAGGAGCAGAGTAGGGGAAGATGTGGCTAATGCAGAAATTTGTTTTGCATGACTGTATGTAGTTGTAATAGATTTTGTTTTTCTTGCCTTCTCATTCAGTGGGGAGGGCAGAGGAGGAAGGAGAGAAATTGGAACCGAAAAAAATAAAGAATAGTGTTTGTGCTTTTCTTTAAAAAAAAAAAAAGCAACAGCAATAACAACAAAAACCCTCTATGCATTAACCAAAATATCCAGGAAAGAGTGTGCTCCAGTGAATTGAATTTTCTGTTTAATAGTGTTTCTGAAATGTTTATGATAATCATTGCTTCCCTTTCCCAGTGGAGATCTGTTCAAGAGGACTTTAAATTGCAATGGGAAAAAAAAATTGTCCAAATCCTTCTGCTAAGCCAGCTACAGAGATCAACAAATGTGATAATAGAAAAATGGCAGTAGGGTATAATAATACTCATGGCCTGAGATGTCTTTACAGAAACTAGAAACCTTAATACTGAAGGTAAATTTGACGTCATAGGTATCGGTGAGACTCTGTGGCATGTGACTCAGGAATGGAATATTGCAACAGGAAGTTTATCCTTGAATTTAAAGAAACAGAAGAGATATGAAGCATAATGGTTTAATTCACTTAGATTCTGAAGAGCCAGATTAAAATTCTGATTCTATTTAGTCATACCTGTATAACTTTGGCATCATGAAATATAGATATCATATAATTCAACTCAACAAACCTTTATTAAATGTCTACTATATATAAAGTCACTGTGCTAGATACTAGGGATACAGAGACAAAAAAAAATTTATAGTCTGCCAGATGTCACTGGGTCTGATTTCTGTAAAATGAAGGAGTTGGATCAGTGTAAAATTCTGCAATTCTATTAGATTAGGTAAGAAATAACATTATATATGAAAACAATACAGTATTTTGAGGAAGTCTACAAACTAGAATGGACAAACATGATGGAGACCATTTGAAAGAGATTTATGGGAAAAGAAACAAAGAATTGTAAGGTATTCTATGTTCTGCTTGGCTAAAAGAAGGAAATAGGTGATACGTTCTGGAAGCGGATCACAAAGCTCTCATGGGGGCAGCTAGATGGTGCAGTGGATAGAACACTGGCCCTGTAGTCGGGAGGACCTGGGTTCAAATGCGGCCTCAGACATGTGATACTTACTAGGTGTGTGACCCTGGGCAAGTCACTTAATCCCAGTTGCCTTGCAAAAAAAAAGAATAAAGCTCTCATGAAGATGATTTATATAGTAATATTATGGGGGACGTGAATTGTCCAGATACCTGCTGGAATGCTCTTCTAAAGGCAGAACAGCTGAAAAATTCTTTTTGAGGGGAATTGATCATTTTTTCTTCCAAAGACAGCAAGAGCAGTAAAGGGAACTGCTGGTCTGAAATGAACCCTAGATTTTGAGAACAGATTTGAGGGAGTTGAGTAAAAGAATAGAAAGACTCCATTAGCCTAAATTCTGTACAAGAAGGCTTAAGATGGGTGACCCATTTTCAAGAACAATATTCTGATGAAACACAAGTGATTCTGAAGCCCACGGAAAGGAGAAGCTATCAATGTAGTTTTATATCAACCAGCTTAGATTTTTAAAAAGACATGGACAGAATATAAAAGCCCAAGTATAACTGAGGACTGCCATAAAAGAATAACAGTCTAAGACCACACCAAGAGGGTAAAAGCCAGTGCCAGTAGGAATCTGGTAGTGAATGCTAAGAGCCATGAAAAGGAGGAAGGTCAATTCTTCGATCAATCAAATCCTCAGGTGGATGAGATAATGATAACAAATGAGCAGGAAGACAGAACTACTCAGTTTCTATTTTGCTTCTGTGTTCTCTGCCATTGAGAATGTCCTTCAGACTGGGGAATATTTTTTTTTAAAATGATTAAAGAGAATTTAAATCCAAGTTGAATGAGAAGAAGGAGGAGAAAGTACCTTGCTGCTTCAGATGAATTCAAGTCAACATCCCCAGACAAACTACATCTCAGGGTTATGGGAATAGTAAGCACCCCACCCACCCCTTCCCATCTTCAGTCAATAAACTCCAGTGTCTCTCTGTTATCTCCAGGATAAAATATGTGTTCAAAGCCTTTTATAACATGCTTCTGTTCTCTTCCTCCCCCCCCCCCAACCTATGCACATCTTTTCAGCCTTTTTATACCTTACCCCTTTCCATGAACTGTGCAAGCCAGTGACACTGTACTCCTGGCTATTCCTTGAACAACACACTCCATCTCCTGACTTCAGGCCTTTTCACTACCCATCTCCACTATGTCTGGAACACTGACATATACCCTAGATTTTGGTAGAGTGAATTTCAAAGATTTTCAAAGGAAGGTTGAGGTAGGATCACATGGACTATAATTCTTTCAGAGAAGTCAGCCCGGGAAAGATAGGAAGCTCCCAAAAATGAAATTCTGAAGACACAAAAAGAAATAATTCCCATGAGGAAATAAGAGGGCAATGTGGGTATCTGTGGAACTCTCCAACCCATAGACTTTTTTAAAAGTGTATAGAAGATGGAAGGAAGGACAATGAATAATAAAAGGGAATACCTGTCAAATGGACAGGAATGTCAGAAGTGCCACAGCAGAGAATACCAACACAAGTAAAGCTGGAAACGAAAAGGGGCATATTTTCATTTGGCTTCTGTTTTCTCTACCAGGAAAAGGATGGCAAATATGGCTAATACAGAATTGTTACCCAGTATAAATTAAAGATAAAGGAAGAGAGGTCACACTCAATAACAGATATAAAGTGACTCTGGCATTCTTTCCTCTCTGGGTTTTTGTGACACAGTTCCTACCTGTCTGATTATTCCTTCTCAGTCTCCTTCGATGGATTGTAATCCATGTCATGTCCCCTCCCTGTGAAAGTACCCCAAGGCCCTGTACTGGGTCCTTTTCTCTGTAGATACTGACATCAGTTCCTATGGGCTTATTACGTATATGCTGATGACTCGCAGATACACACACACATACACACATCATATATGTATCCAACCCTTGTCTTTCTCCTGAGCTCCACTCACACATCTCCAACTGCTTCTATTTCCAACTGTGTATCTTTGAAACAACATGTCTAAACTGAACTTACTCACTTTCCCTCCCTTAAAATGCTTCCCTTCTAATCTTCCTTATTTCTTTCAAAGTTATCACCACTTTTTATACCTGTCCTGCATGTCTCACTCTCCCTCACACCACACATTCAAGCACTTGCCAAATCCTGCCCTTTCTGCCTCTACAATATCTTTTGTATCCCTTCTCTTCTCTCCACTTACACAGCCACAACTCTGGTTTAGACCTTCATCACTTCTTGCCTGGAATATTGCAATCACCTTTTAATTGACCTCTTTGCCTCTCATTTCTAACTTGTCCTTCACACTACTGCCAAAGTGATTACCCTAAAGCTGCTGCTGTTGTTATTGTTCTTCTTTCTCCCCCTGCTGTTCCTGCTTACCTCCCTTTCTTCCTCATGCTCTTCTCCCCCCCTTCCCTCCTCCTCTTCTTTTCTTGAAGGAGACGGGGTCTGATCATATCCCTCCTCTGCTGCTCAGTAAATTACGTGACTCTCTGTTGCTTCTAAGATCAAATATAAGCTTCTCTGTTAGCTTTTAAATCTCCTCCCAACCTGGCCTCACCCTACCTTCCCAACCTTTTTACAGTTTATTCTTCTTACTTCACTTTATGGTCCAGTCATATTAGCCTTCTTTCTGTCCCTGACATAGCACTCCATCTTCTATATCCAGACTTTTGCACTGATTGTCCCCCATGCCTGGAATGCTCTTCTTTCTCACCGCTGCCTGCTATAATCCCTTGTTTACTTCAAAACTCTGCTCAAATGATACTTTCTTACATGAAGCTTTTTTTGACCTCTCAGCTTCTGTACACCCCCCCAAAATTTACCTTGTATTTATTTACTTATTTACATACGTATTATCTCCAGATATAATGTAAGCTGCTTGAGTTCAACAACAGAGAGACATACTTGATAACCAGAAAATAACCTGTGGATCAAGAGTCATTGCTGTAATCATTAGGTTATGTCTCACCTGGGGCTCCAAGAACTTATAGTATGTGCAGTGGCCGCACCCCAGTGAAACTATCTCAGCAGATGGCTAAACCAGATTGAGGGTAACTGACAGGCTTCAAACCCGTTGGTGAGTTAAGAGGGTGTCTACTCCAAGCACGTGAAGACTTGCCTCCAGTAGAATGGGTGGATGAGAACAGTTTGATCCCATGGCCATGAAGGTGGCTGAAGTAGGCGCTATGGAGCAGTTAGAGCTTGGTCAGACAGCCAAGATGCCAAGGTCATCTATTGCATCCTGGGCCATTGCCAGATGTCCTGATTTTTGTCTTGACACTGCCCTTCAATGATTCAGGAATAGAGAATGAGGCTGATGATTTTGTGCAACTCTACCTCACTTAAATCCAATTTATGTACAAGTCAAGATGTCACCCTGTGATATCATTGATCTGCTTTGAAAATGAAGGACAAAAAAAACAACAAACTTCTTGAGGGTAGGAATTGTTTCATTTTTGTTTTTCTATCCCTAGTGCTTTGAACAGTGCCAGGCACTTAATAAACTATTTTTTGATTTGTTAAATTAAATTTTAATTTTAATTTAATTTGTTAAGCAAAGATTTTATATAAGAGAATCTTCTTTGATTTAGAAAGTAAATTATATGGGGCTTTAAGTATATGAAAAAATTGTAGTATTTTATTTTGAAACTTAATTGCCGCAAGTAACATTTTATTTAAACACAGAAGTTTTTTTAGTTTTTTCCATAAACTATTTTCACTGGCATCCTGAATAACAAAAGCAGTAATTTCACTTCATTTTTTGGTTTTCTAAAAATCTATCAGTTTCAAACTTCTTGCCTTTAATGTATGTGACCTTGTTGTTATGTAATAAACTAGGTGGAAGGATTTAGAAATAATTTGCCATTTATGTGTGTTGGTGTGTTTGTAGCATCATACTACAATACCCTATAGACTTTAATTTCTGAGCACATATAAATAACTTTTACTGACTAATGTAGTTTCCTGGAGAATTAAATATTTAACAGTATCAGTTTTGATTGGAGCATTTATCCACATAATCAACATGAATAAATTAACAGAAATATAATCTAGTATCCAAACCTGAATAAAAGCTGCCTTTTGAGTTACAGTAAAGCTATACTACAATAACTGATTTTTATTCTCTATGGCAATTTATTCATACTTATTATTGGCACATTTTTGTTTTAGGAGTATTAAAGCCAGTCACATCTTGATTTCTGGAGATGGCCTTGTATGTCTTTCTGGCCTGTCCCGTCTCTACAGTTTGGTTAACCATGGGCAAAGGTCTAAAGCTGTGTATGATTTTCCCCAGTTCAGTACATCAGTTCATCCTTGGCTGAGTCCAGAACTACTAAGACAGGTCAGAAATAACGACTTCGAATTTATTATCCACATTTCTTTTAACATCTTAGTTTGTACAGAGGAAAATTATACCCTTGTAAACTAGATCAGCTGCCATTTTTCCCTTTTAAAAAAAATAATGTATCATAATAATATATTTAAAATTTGTCGTTCAGTTGTTTTTAGTCATGTCTAACTCATCATGATCCCATTTGGGATTTTTTTTGACAAAGATCCTGGAGTGGTTTGTCATTTCCTTCTCCAGCTCGTTTTACAGATGAGGACCTGAAACAAACTGGGTTAAATGACTTGCCCAGGGTCACACAACTAGTAAATGTCCAAGGCCAGATTTGAACCCAGGAGTTCCTGACTTTGAGCCAGACACTCTATCCACTGCACCACTTAACTGCTCTATTTTTTTTAAATAAAATATTTTTAAAATAATTTATACTATGGACTGAATACACTCTGATTCAGCAGAACTTTATTTTTATGTGTTTTTGTTTTGTCCTCTTTTCTGACTTTTTCTTATGGATGATAGAGCATAGTTCTACAGTTTAGTTATATTGATACATTTAGTTATTATTAAGTCATTGATTTCATATTACTTTTGTTCCACAGGATCTGTATGGGTATAATGTAAAGTCAGATATTTATAGTGTTGGCATCACAGCATGTGAATTAGCCAATGGGCAGGTACCTTTCCAAGATATTCACCGGACTCAGGTAAACATTATTAAATTCTACTCAGAACCACTCTCTCTTCGTAAGATGCCTTCTACTCTAAATAGCTTTTATTATATTTACTTTTTTAAAATAGCCCAAGGTTGATTCTGTAATTCCATAGAAATGACACTGTGCTTATCTTTAAAGAAGGAACATGTTTAGGGGAGTGGAGCCAAGATGGTGGATTAAAGAAAGGGAATCGCCTGAGCTTTCCCAAATTCCCCTCCAAATGAATTCTAGAGTAGCAGAACAAACAGAAGGATGTATGAGACAATTTTCCAGCCCAAGATAACAAGTCAGCAGAAAAAGTCTGTCTCACTAGGGTGAGAGTATGGTGCAGTCCAATGTAGTCCAACACAGGCTGCCCCTAGCAAGGCAGCAGTGAGGTCCCACCCCCTTGCACCAGGCAGCCAGTAGTGGCCCATGCCCACTTGGTACAAGCCAGCAACAGGCCTCGAATAGGTGGCAGCAGTTTCTGGAGGTTTCAGCCCACAGACATTAAGAGGGTCAGATAACTGGTTAGATGGAAATTACAAGAGATCTTTTGTTGGCGCTGGATACAGGACTCTGTTGCCTTACTCATATGTAGTTCTGGGTTGCAGTCTCATGGTGACGAGAAGGACTAGAAGGAATAGGGATGCTAGTCACAGTTCCACAGTGGAAAAGAGTGCTTGTGGTCACTCACAGACCATAGTACAGGGCAGGAGAGCACTGATCATACCTATCCTTAAATCACATCACTTTGGAAGAACTGAAACTTACAGACCTCCATAGCATGCTCTGAACACAGCAGCATGAAAAACCTGAAGCTTTGGACAGCACCACCTCCACCCTAGGAATAGAGCCCAAGTTTACAACGAAGTTAAAAGTCAAGAAAAGGGCTAGAAAAATTAGCAAACATCAAAAAAAAGAACCTGACCATAGAAAGCTACTATGGTGATAGGGAAGATCAAAACACAAACTCAGAAGAAGAAAATTATGTCAAAGCAGCTACATGCAAAGCCCTAAAGAAAAATCTGAATTGGTCCCAACTCCTGGAAGAGCTCAAAAAGGATTTTAAAAATCAGATAACAGAGGCAGAGGAAAAATGTGGAAAAGAAATGAAAATGATGTAAGAAAGACACAAATGATGTAAAGAAGACAAAAAAAATACTGAAGAAAATAACATCTAAAAAAAACAGAATGAGCTAAATGACAAACTAGGCACAAAACATCCACTGAAGAAAAGAACTCCTTAAAAAATAGAATTGGCCTGGGGCAGCTAGGTAGCACAGTGGATAGAGCTCCAACCTTGGAGACAGGAGGACCTGAGTTCAAGTCCAACCTCAGACGCATGACACTAGCTTTGTGACCCTGGGCAAGTCACTTGACCCCAATTGCCTCACCAAAAAGGAAAAAAAAAAAAAAGAATTGACCAAATGGAAAAGGAGGTACAAAGGCTCACTGAAGAAAATCATTCCTTAAAAATCAGAATTAACCAAGTGGAAGCTAATGACTCCACAAGACATCAAGAAACAATAAAACAAAGTTAAAAGAATGAAAAAAATAGAATAAAATGTGAACTATCTCATTGAAAAAATAACTAACCTAGAAACTAGATTGAGGACAAATAATTTAAGAATTATTAGGCTACTTGAAAGCCATGATTAAAAAAAGAACCTAGACATCATATTTCAAGAAATTATCAAGGAAAACTGCCCTAATAGCCTAGAGGATATTACCAGAGAGTAAAATAGAAGTTGAAAGAAACCACCAATTACTTCCTGAAAGAGATCCCAAAGTGAAAACTCCTTGGAATACTGTAGCCAAATTCCATAACTACTAGTTCAAAAAGAAAATACTGCAGACAACCAGAAAGAAATAATTCAAATAGTGCAAAACCATAGTCAAGATAACACAAGATTTAGGAGTTTCTACATTAAGGGATCTGAGGGCTTGGAATATGATATTACAGAAGGCAAAGGAGCTAGGATTATAACCAAGAATCACCTCCCCAGTGAAACTGAAACTGAAACTATAATCCCTCAGGGGAAGAAGAATGGACATTTAATGAAATAGAGGATTTTAAAAGATCAAGACCAGAGCTGAATAGAAAATTTGACTTTCAAATACTAGCTTCAAGAGAATCATGAAAAGGTAAACAGGACAGAGAAATCATAAGGGAATTCTTAAAGTTGAACTGTTTACATTCCTACATGGAAAGATGATATTTGTGATTCATTAGGGAAGTTAGAGGGAGTAAAAATAGACAGAGGACCTGGGTGTGTAACTATGATGGGATGATATCAAAAAATTAAATTAAGGGGTCAGAAAAAGGGATGTACTGGGAGAAGTGGGAAGGGAGAGGTACAGTGGAATAAATTATCTCACATAAAAGAAACATGAAAGAGCTTTTACAGTGGAGAGGAAGGTAAGGGGATGGTAGGCAACTCTAGAACTTATTCCCCTCAGAATTGGCTCAAAGCAGAAATAACATACACAGTCAGGTACAGAAATCTATCTCACCCTACAGGGAAGTAAGAAGGGAGGGGGACAAGGAAAGGAGGTGCGACATGATGGAGAGCAGATTGGGGGAGATGGTGGTCAGAAGCAAAACAATTTTGATAAGGGACAGAGTGAAAGGAGAGAGAGAAGAATAAATGGGAAAGAGAAGGAGGGAGGGAAATAAACAATTAATAATCATATCTGTGAATGGGATGAACTCATCCATAAAATGAAAGCAGATAGCAGAAAGGATTAAAAACCAGAGTCCTACAATATGTTGTTTAAAAGAAATGCACTTGAATCAGAGACACACACAGAGTAAAGGTAAAGTGCTGAAGGAGAATCTCATTATACATCAATTGAAGTAAAAAAAAAAAGTAGGGGTAGCAATCATGATCTCAGACAAAAGCAAAAATAGATCTAATTAAAAGAGAAAAAGGGAAACTACATTTGGCTAAAAGTTACCGTAGACAATGAAGTTATATCAGTACTAAACATATATACATCAAATGGTATAGCATCCAGATTCTTAAAGGAAAAGTTAAATGAGTTGCAGGAGGAAATAGTAAAACCATTCTAGTGGGGGGCCTCAGCTTTCACTTTTTAGAACTAGATAAATTTTACAAAAAAATAAAGAAGAAAGAAGTTAAGGAAATGAATAGAATTTTAGAAAAGTTAGATATGATAGACATCTGGAGAAAATTGAATGGGAATGGAAAAGAGTATATTTTTTTCGTAGTGGTACATAGCACCTACACAAAAATTGACCATGTGTTAGGGCATAAAAACTTCACAACTAAATGCAGAAAACAGAACTATTAAATGCATCCTTTTAATATTATGATTCAATAAAAATTATATTCAGTAGAGGGCTTTGGAAATATAGATTAAAAATTAATTGGAAACTAAATCTAATCCTAAAGAATGAGTGGGTCAAAGAACAAATCATAGAAACAATAATTTCATTAAAAAGAATAACAGCAATGAGACAACATAGCAAAATTTATGGGATGCAGTCAAAGCAGTACTTAGGGAAAAAATTATATTTCTAAATGCTTACATCAATAAAGTAGAGAAAAATCAGATCAACAAATTGGGCATTCAACTAAAAAAACTAGAAAAAGAACAAATTTTTTAAATCCCCAATTAAACACCCAAATAGAACTCCTGAAAATTAAAGGAGAGATTACTAAAATTGAGAGTAAGGGAGATAGCTGGGTGGCGCACTAGATAGAGCACCGGCCCTGGAGGCAGGAGGACCTGAGTTCAAGTCTGACCTCAGACACATAACACTTACTAGCTATGTGATGCTGGGCAAGTCAGTTAACCCTGTTGCCTAGCCAAAAAAAAACAAAAACAAATGAAAGTAAGAAAACATTGAACTAATAAAGCTAGCAGCTGGTTTTTAATGTGAAAAATGTAGATAAACCATTGATTAATTTGATTAAAAAGAAAGAAAACCAAATTATTGCTATCAAAAATGAAAAGGGTAAATTTACCACCAATGAAGATGAAATTAAAGCATTCATCAGCAGTTATTTTGCCCAGTTATATGCAAAAAAACTTAATAATTTATGTAAAATGGATAAATATGTACAAAATATAAATTGCCCAGATCAACAAATAACCCTGTCTTAGAAATTGAACAAGCCATCATGAGTTCCCTAAGAAAAAATCCCCAGGACTAGATGGATTCACAAGTGAATGCTATCAAATATTTAAAGAACAATTAATTCCAATATTATGTAAACTGTTTGGGAAAATAGGTAAGAAAAAAGGCCTTCCAAATTCTTTTTACAACACAAATATGGCGCTGATACTTAAAACAGGAAAAGCAAAAACAGAGAAAATGTAGACCAGTTTCCCTAATGAATATTGAGGCAAAAAAATTTAAATAAAATACTAGCAAGGAGATTACAGTAATATATGACAGTGATCATACACTATGACCAGATGGGATTCATACCAGGAATGCTGGACTAATTCAATATTAGGAAGACTGTCAGTGTAATTGACAATATCAATAACAAAACCAATACAAATCATATGATTATCTCGATGCAGAAAAAGCTTTTGACAAAATACAACAATCATTCCTATTAAAAACACTAGAAAACATAAGAATAAATGGAGCTTTCCTTAAAATGATAAGTAGTATCTATCTAAAGCTATCAGCAACTATTAATTGTAATGGAGATAAGCAAGAAGCCTTCCTAGTAAGATCAGGGGTAAAGCAAGGATGCCCACTATCACCACTATTATTCAATATTGTACTGGAAATGCTATTTCTAGCAATAAGAGAAGAAAATGAAATTGAAGGAATTTGAATAGGCAGTAAGGTAACAAACTATCACTGTGCAGATGATATGATGGAAGAGAGTCAAGTAAAAAACTAATTAAAATAATTAACAACTTTAGCACAGTTGCAGAATATAAAATAAACCCATGTAAGCCATCAGCCTTTCTCTATATTACAAACTCCAGCAACAGCAGAGACATTCCATTTAAAATAACTGTAGACAATATACAATACTTGGGAATCTACCTGCCAAGAAAAACCCAGGAACTATTTGAACACAATTACAGAACACTTTTTATACAAATAAAGTCAGATCTGAACAATTAGAAAAATATTAATTCCTCTTGAATAGGCTGAACCAATATAATAAAAATGACAATTCTAAGTAAATTAATTTACTTATTTGGTGTCATACCAATCAAACTACCAAAAATTTATTTTATAGAGCTAGAAAAAACAATAACAGATTTCATCTGGAAGAACAAAAATACAAGAATATTAAAGGAATTAATGGGGAAAAAAAAGTGAAGGAAGGCACCCTAGCCACACTAGATGTCAAACTATTATAAAGTGGTAATCCTCAAAACAACCTGGTACTAGCTAAGAAATAGAGTGGTAGATCAGTGGAACAGATTAGAAACATAATACATTGTAGTAAATGACCATAGTAATCTAGTGTTCGATAACCCCAAAGGTCCAAGATTTTGGAACAAGAACTTACTATTTGGCAAAAACTGCTGGGAAAACTGGAAAACAGTTTGACAGAAATTAGGTATATACTAACATCTCACACTGTATACCAAAATAAGGTCAAAATGGGTACATGATTTAGATATAAAGGGTGATACCATAAGCAAATTAGGAGAGCATTGAAATTTTTACCCGTCAGATCTATGTATAAAGGAGGAATTTATGACCAGAGAAGAGATAGAGTGTTATGAGATGTAAAATGAGTGATTTTGATTATGTTAAATTAAAAAGGTTTTGCACAAACAAAACCAATGCAGACAAAATTAGAAGGCAAGCAGAAAGCTGGGAAAAAAATTTACAACAAATGTTTCTGATGAATACCTCATTTCTCAAATATATAGGAAACTGAGTCAAATTTATAAGATACAAGTCAATTTCCAATTGGTAAATGGTCAAAAGATATGAACAGGTAGTTTTCAGATGAAGAAATCAAAGCTGTCTATAGTCATATGAAAAAATTTCTCAAAATCACTATTGATTAGAGAAATGCAAATTAAAACAACTCTGAGGTACCATCTTACACCTACCAGATTGGCTATAATATAACAGAAAAGGGAAATGATGAATGTTGGAGGGGATGTGGTAAAATTGGGACACTAATGCACTGCTGGTAGAATTATAAACTAATTCAACCATTCTGGAGAGCAATTTGGAATTATGCCCAAAGGCGTATAAATCTGTGAATACTCTCTGACCCAGTAATACCACTACTCGGTCTGTGTCCCAGAGAGATTTAAAAAAGAAAGAAAGAAAGAAAGAGAAAGATCATTGGTAAAAAAAAAAAATTATAAAGTAGCTCTTTTTGTTGTGACAAAGAATTCAAAATTGAAGGGTTATTCATCAATTAGGGAAAGACTGAACAGGTTATGGCCCTCCCTTTATACCAGAGAAGAAGTCTGCATTTTTTCACTCTACCTTATTGTAGATTTTGGGTTAAGTATTTGGTCATAGGCTCTGTGTAGTCTGTTAGCCTTCACGTGGTCATCTCTAGCTTTCACAAAACTCCCTCAAAATTCCCATTTAATTTCTTAAGCCCACCCATAATCTATCTAAGCCACAGTGGCGAAAGTCACAATGTGGAAGGGATAACTGTACTATTGTACTATAAAAAATGACGAGCAGGATGCTTTCAGAAAAATCCAGGAAAACTTACATGAACTGATACAAAGTGAAATGAGCAGAACCAGGAGAACAGTGTATATAGTAGCAGCAGTTATTGTGCAGTGATCAACTGTGAATAACTTAACTGTTCCCAGCAATACAGTGATCCAAGATGATTCCAAAGGATTCATGATGAAAAATGCTATGTACCTCCAGAGAAAGAATGATGTCTGAATGCAGATCGAAGCATACTATTTTTCACTTTTTTTCATGATTTTTTTTTTTGTGGGGGTCTGTGTTTCACAACATAACCACTATGGAAATATGTTTCGCATGATTGCACATTTATAACCTATTTCAAATAGTTTGACATCTCAGGGAGGGTTTAGGGAGAAGGGAGACATTTTGGAGCTCAAATTTTTTATAAAAACAAATGTGAAAATAATATTTTTATAGGTAATTAGAAAAAAATAAAATATTAAAAAAGGAACATTTTTTCTGAGTGAAAATTTTTCTTTCTCTTAGATGCTATTACAAAAACTGAAAGGTTTTCCTTCCTGTCCATTGGAGAAAAATGCATCCCTTCAAGCAGAATCCAGATTAAAAATCTCCCGCTCTGGTGTAGACTCTGGAATTGGAGAAAGTGTGCTGGTTTCTAGCCTGACACGCACAGTGACCAGTGACAGACTGCAGACTCCTTCCTCAAAAACTTTTTCTCCTGCTTTCCATAGTTTGGTAGAACTATGTTTGCAACAAGACCCTGAAAAAAGGTAACAATGATTGCATCTAAAAGAGAAAATATACTTGTTGCACATAAATCAGGGGAATCTTACCTATTCAGATGAGCTTAGATTCCTTATTCTGAGAAACCAGACTTTTAATTAAATATAATCTTTTGTATCCAAGCAATCAGTAACCTAGCATAAACACAAAAATGTATAAAACCAAGGCATTGTGCTGCCATGGAAAAGCTACTGGACTAGGAGCCACAAGACCTGGGTTCAAATCCAGGCTTTGCTACTTACTAGTCATGTGACTAGTAAGGTCATGTGACCTTAGGCAAATCACAACCTTATTAAAGCCTCAAAAAAAGGAGATAATTATGCCTGCCTTCCACAGGTAACTTGTTTTGATAAAGTGAGAATATGTTAAAGTGTTTCTTGTTTTGTTTTGTTTTTGAGCAGTGGGAATTAAGTGACTTGCCCACAGTCCCACAGCTAGTAAGTGTTATATGTCTGAGGCCAGATTTGAACTCAGGTCCTCCTGAATCCAGGGCCAGTGCTGTATCCACTGTGCCACCTAGCTGCCCCCATGTTAAAGTGGTTTTGAAGAACATAAAGTGCTATGTAATGATGATGGTGGTATTATGTTTATTTTTTGTATTAACAATATAATTATAATTTGATAAGGTAGGATGGGGATGGAATATGTGTTTTCATTATAAATATTTTATTCTACAGTTTCATGTTTAACTCAGAGGATTGGCAATAAGAACTTGGAGATATTCCTTTTCAGTTTCATTCCTCCACATTCCCTCTTACTCTCATCCTCAGTTATTTAAATAATTAGTTTCTGGAGGAATTCCAGTCACCCCAGGAGATATTGGGAAGACCTTACAGCTGATTGCCAGACTTCACTGGCTATGGCACCTTGGTAGGGTCTAGGGTCTGGTCTTTGACTTCTAAGGTTTAGTCATTGGAATTTGTCAGTTTACCCAGAAATAATTAGATTCTGAGGGAATGAGCCACATTTACAAAACTCAAAATTTATTGAAACCAAAATGCCATTCTGTTAATTTACAGTGGAAATGTAATTCCCAAATACAGTCTAATGTCCATGTTTATGTTGGCTATTCTCTTGAAAGGATCAGTCAGTCTACTTTGAAGACAAGATGACCTTAGGGAATGACTGCTAAGATCAGCCTGACGTGTACTCATTACCATAGGGGTAATACCCTCTAAATAAACCAGAATACTTCCATCATTTGTTCAGGGTATCCACTCCTCTGACTGAATGCTCCTTTTCTATTTTATTTGTCAGTTACCCCAAACCAAAAACTTTTGTCATTACAGGACTTTCTCATGATGGACATACTACAATTTTCAAAATTACATTTTATTTTATATTATTTGCCTGTTAAATTGGTGCCTTTCTTTTTAGGTAGAATCCCTAATCTCCTTAATAATATTTAGAAAGCGCTCTAATATTATCAGCATGCTATTTACATCATTCCTTTGGGTAGATTTCTTCTTCAAATGGCTAATCTCATCCATTTTATGTTGATTTTTATTCTGTTCTCCCCCTTTTCACAGTTTCATTACATAATGACTTCCAGATTTGTATCTCTAGCCCTGACCTCACTCCAGATCCCCAGTTTTATAGCTCCAACTATATATCCTCAAACTCAATGT
The DNA here is from genome assembly GCF_900497805.2 of Vombatus ursinus. NCBI lineage: Eukaryota > Metazoa > Chordata > Mammalia > Diprotodontia > Vombatidae > Vombatus > Vombatus ursinus. Next base: position 24,731,002 of record NW_020954580.1, on the reverse strand, counting down.
CTCAAATCAGATCCCTACCTTTCTTTCTAAATTGGCTCTTTTCCTCTCTCTGATATCTTTAAAAAGGATCCCAGTCACCGGGGCTAAACACTCCAGCACCCGAGGCTTCCTGCTTTCTGCTCCACACCACACAGAGCTCTTTGGTTGCCTCTGCCCTAGTTTAGAGCCTCCTCATTTTCCTTCAGGACTTCTGGAATGGCCTCTTAAGCCACACCCTGGCCTCCCATGCTGCACCTCCAACCCATCCTGCCCACAGATGCCAGAACAATCTTCCCAGAAGACCATATTAGTCATTAACGTCCCCCACTTCAAAGGGAGACAACATCTGTAACGCTTCCCAGGCTGGCTTCAAGGCACTCCAGTTTAACAAGCATGTGCAAAAGCTCACGGGTGTGTGTGTGTGTGTGTATGTACGCATGTGTGTGTACGCGCACGCTCACACGGCACCTTGTGTACAGGGCACTGTGCTGGAGGCTGGGAGAATAAAGAGACAGAGGAACCTCAGCATCTCTCATCACCCTGTAGGAAGTCTGTGTGCCCCCACTCAGACTGACCTCACTTTGCCATGCACATACACCATTAGGAGGTGTGATGATGCTAGAGAGGAATAATAATAGTAAGCATTTATGTCAGGCTTTAAAGCTTTACAAATCATTTTCACATAATCTCAGTGGATCCTCACAAAAACTCTTGTGAGGTAAGTGCTGTTATTATCCCCATTTCACAGTGGAAGAAACTGGCAAACAGGTGAAGTGACTTGCCCATGGTTCCCCAGCTAGTAAGTATCTGAGGCAGGATTTGAACTCAGGCTTTCCTACCTCTAATATCAGCAATTTAGGCACTGTGTCACCTAGCAGTCTTGGAATCTGACATGCTAGAGATGCTAAATCATTCTACGTTCTATGTACTTGACTGTGCCTCTTTGCTTCTTTTTCTTCTTTATTGGCTCTGAAGGCAAGAAGACTTGGTTTGATTCCTTCCTGTGATACTCTATGACCATGGGCAGGTCATTTATCCTCTCTCAGCCTCAGTTTCCTCCTCCATAAAATGAAAACCATCTCTGAGGCTTCTAGCCCTAAACCCTGTGATCCTGTGATTTTCTGAGGCAAGGCAGGCTTAGATTGTGCCTCTGGCACTGAAGCTTCAGGCAGGTTGGTTTGATACAGACTGGGTTTGGGAGGGGAAAAGCCTGTATTTGTACCAGTGTGGAATTTTCTTTCTTCCCCTATTGAAATCTTCATGCAGTGATTCTTTGAACCTATAAAACTTTAGCTCCAAATGCTGACATATTCCTTAAACTCAGAATTCACTGTTTAAAAGAAAGCTACATTCTCTTTTTTTAATCAATCTTTTTTTTCTATTCCAGACCATCAGCAAGCACTTTGCTGTCACATGCGTTTTTCAGACAGGTGAGCTGGTCTGTTGTGGAGATGGGATCTTTGTAAACAGTAGATAAGTGCATAAGGGCAAGAACAAGATAATGTTATTAAATAAATGATCTTTGATTTGGCTGTTAAAAGTTAAAAAGGTTTTGTGGGATATTGAAGTTGCAGGAAAAAAACCCCAGAAAAACCACAGCCACATACACATATACATACACACAGATTACAATCACATAGTTATGTCTTCAAGTAACATTTGAATTACTTTTTAAGCATTTATTTTTCCTCATGGACCAAAAAGGTTGCTACAAAGCACAATTTCTCTTAAGTTAGATAGTCTTAAAACTGCTGAGAGCAAACTTATCCTGGGAACTTCTGCTTCTATAGCCCTTTGGCATGTTGCCTTCCTCCCTTATTAGATTACCAGAATCAAAGCAGGTTTAGGGTCAATGCCAAGAAATTGTTTTGTAAAGTCATTGTTTAGGCAAAAAAATTGCATTGTCATTTCTGACAAAAAAAATTTATATTCTGATAACAGAACTAAGATTTTGAATTTATGTACCAAAAAATCTTGTTTTGCTCTTTTTTTTTCTTTAACAGATAAAAGAACAAACCCAGGATTCAATTCTTTCATTGCTGCCTCCTGCTTATAGCCAATGGCCAGTGGCAGTGCCCCCAGTGTCGACTTGGACTGAGCCTAATTGTATTCTTACTGATGAAGACATTGGTTGGGAATTTTAGAGATGCCAAATCACTCTTACATCCTATGTACTTGACCTCTTTGCTGCTTTTTCTCTATATTGGCTAAGTACCTGTGCCAGAGCCATACTTGAAAAGACAGTTGTAGCACTGGAAATTAATTTTAAACCACTCTTTTCAAAGGGGGCACTACTCTAGCAGCCTTTCCAGATGGCTCTAAGTGCTATCACAAGTACTGGAAACTTCAGAATTAGGAATTTGGTTGCTGTATTTAGTTGTGTATTTTGTTCAAACTGTGATTGATTCCTCCTTAACCTCCCAATATAATGTTGATCTATTTTCTCATGTTCTTGGCTGCTTTGTCCAAGTAGGACAAGACAGTGCCTCTCCAAATACATGTTTTTCTTCTAGTCTCTCTAGCCTTCTGGTCTCCCACCACAGGGCGAGTGGCTAATTCATCTTGGCACAAAGTTATTTCAAGTAGAAGGAAAAATGTTTATTTTTTTTTTGTCTCCTGATATCTATTCTTTATCAATCTGAGCCTGACATTAAATGATTCACTTGTATTTATGTAAATGAATATGCAGTTTTTTCCTTTTCAAACACCTAATTAGTTGCACTTTTCTACCTTTGTAAATTATAAGGTTTAAATCCATGCACTTTGTGTGCCCTCAATAAATATTCATTGAATTGAGTTTATTCTATCAACTTGGTTTTCCCTTTGTGTGGTATGACCCATTTTTAGCACAGGATGTTTTTTCTTATATCTCCAATTAGGAAGAGCCTTTACACAGATTGCTAGATTTGTTTAAGAGATTTAAAAATAATTTATATAGCATTGTCCTTATTCTCTAGGAGCTTATAGTCTAGACTCTTAGAGCAAGGATTCTTAACCTGGAATCTATGAACTTATTTTAAAAATATTTTGATAACTGTATTTCAATATAATTAGTTTCCTTTGTAATCCTATTATTTTATGCATTTAAAACCTTATATGAAGAAGGGGCTCATAGGCTTCCCCAGTCTGACTGCCAAAAGGGTCCAAGAACAGCTAAAAACCCATTAAGTTCTAAGGGGCTAAGTTATCTGTACCTTGTTAAAGGTAAATTTTGGTGTGTTTTTTTTTAATGGACATAACTGAAGGCATGTATTTACTGCAACAAACATCTTCCCACCTAACTCATTAATTGTGCATGACAACCCACAAAATAACATTACATGGGCAATTTCACATGAATAGTGTGTATTCACATGCAGTCAGTAATATGACAATAGTAGTCTGACACTAACTAAGAGGCCACTGAGCTTCATGCAGTAACTTGACCCAACTACTTGTCACCTCTGAGATGATCAGCTTTGTGATGTAACATAGAGGTTTTGCTTTATTAATGATGCTATCATGGTCAGAACCATGTTACATGTGTGCCCTTGCCTTATATCATTAATCCATTTTGTTAAAAGTGTTAGGAAAAACATTAATAGGAGCTAATTTTTTTCCATAGGAGCTTTACTATGTCATGAGCAATAAGCTAAACAATGTTACAGGAGGGTAGTGTGACTTTACAGTGAGATCTAGTTATTGTAAAATGTTTATCAGGGCAACTTTATAATAATTCAGCACTGTAGTGCTTTTCCCATTTCACCAGGGTCAAGAAAAAGATGAAATGTTCCTTGTTACAGACCCTGGGGTGATGTGGACCATGGCATCCATTCTTTTACTAATAGCTTGGCTTCACTGGCTGGTCTCTAGATACTACAAGCTGCTTGATAATGACAAGAAGTCTGCATGGAAATCATAAGGCACAATCCCTTTTGTACTGGGCTGTCACAAAGGAATGATCAGACTCAAGTTGGGGTTGGGAGTGGGGTGGGGCAGGAATGATCCACTGTTATGAATGATCCCATAATTTGCTACACCAAGCTTTCTCCATGTAATTTATCCAGTCCCCTGAATGAGTCACAGAAGCAATTTAAATAAACAGTCATCCTAGGCTACAAGTACAATTTGAGGTTCCTAAAAGCATTTATTTACAAAACAAACACGATCTCACCCATTATGTGGATTGAAGTAGTTATAAAATAGCTGGGTCTGGGACCTTTCTCTGCTAGGTGTCCTCAGAATTAGGATTAAAGCAATTCTTTGATGTTTTTTCTTAAATTTGGTGAAAGGTGCACATATTGCAGGCTTGCAGATTCAATAATAACTAACAAATGTGAATTTAGAAAAATAAAAATTAAGAGATAGTTCCAAGCCAGATAGATGTTCAGAGGAGAGAAGAAATACACAATTAGTGTAATTTATAGGACTGGAAGTTAAGAAGCTACACTAAATGTAATTATGGGCCAATTCACTTCTCTGTGCCCCATCTTCCTCTGAGTCCCTTCCAACTCATTCTATGGTCTCTCAAAACATTTTGTTTTTAAGATAATTGATTGCCTAGTTTTGGTATGTGGTAAACTCTGATAAGTATAATTAACCATACAACATTTGAAAAAATTTCTGATGTAATTATCTTGCTAGAGAATTATGTCTTTCTTTTGTTCTTTACAAGAAACAAGAAAGCTGGCGAAAATATGTAGACAGGAAATATTATCCAGACATGAAAATATAATCAGGCTTCCAGTGTAGGCTCATCCTAGCCATGTTTGAAGAGGTTCTTTATGACAGCCACAAGTTGATAAATGTTTTTGGCCACACGCTATGAACAATATAATTAAATCACTTGAAATATCATAAAGGTATAGATGGCCTTTCTCCAAGAAAGACCTACACCAATGTTTCTGTGGAATCAGATTTTACCAAGCTGGAATTGTTTCAAGAATGAGCCTAGTGATAACATCTATGTCTCTCATCCAAGGAGGGAACAGTCTAGCTGCTTCTGACTCAATTCCCTGAAGACCATCTACTAATGCTAAGTGGTAGACCAGGGATTGTGGAAGTATACATGCAAATTTCTTGCATCTGAGTGTGCATCTGAGTGTGAAGACTTGATGCAACAACTTTCCATACTATCTAAACTGCCTTAGGAAATGGGTTTTCTGATGTAAGGCTATTGCAATCTAAGACTGTCCTGTGATGGAGATAAGTTCTCCTAATAGGAAAATATTTGCCTCATGTTTCTTTGTGCACACTTAAGAACTGCATTAAAATAAAATTTTTTTTCCATTATTCATATGAAATTGCCCATATGACATTATTTTGTGGTTTTTCATGCACAATTAATGTTAAGTGGGGACATGTTTGTTGTAGTAAATACAGGCTTTCAGTTATGTCCATTAAAAAAAAAACACCAAAATTTATCTTGAATAAGGTACAGATAACTTAGTCCCTTAGAACTTAATGGGTTTTTAGCCATTCCTGTTTCATGGACCCTTTTGGCAGTCAATTTAAAATAAATGTGTCACCTAGCCGCCCCTAAAAGTCCTTTTAACAGTCAATTCTGTGTGCCATCATTTCATTTGAAATACCATAAAAAATGACCTGTCTCCACTAAAGTACTATTCCATTGCTTTTTGAAGGTCATCTGAGGGTCTTATTCAAAGTAGCTATCCACCAAGTTTTAGAAAACAGCATGCTCTAAATTCAAGATTTGTTCAGGCTGGTAATTAAAGAGTAGTTGAGTGTCAACTATCCAGTCCTAGTGGGTATGTATAGGCTTTTTAGCAGTGTGCTGCCTTTGTTTCTCAGTAGGGGTTCTCTGATAAAGTTGTCTTCCTTATTACATCCTGTATCAGTTGCTGCCCACAGCCCAGTAATCAAAAGGTGTTGGAAATATTCTGAAGTGGAGGAAGACAAAGTCAAATTCAAGTGCAATCAATCCTAGATAAGACTGACTCTTGGCTAAATAGCATTTTCTAGTCATTATCCATTGAAGACTGAGATTTAAGATTAAAGCCCCATCTGCACGCATAATCATGTCAAACTGCACTCCATTTAAAAAAATTTTTTTAAACCATTAATGGTCAATAGTTCCTTCACAGTCTCATAAATAAAAATACATATATATGCATCATAAATGTTTATTTGTATTTCAGTGAAAACAATGACTCTAACGATGAAATTTTATAGTGAGCTGCTAAATAAGAGGACTGACCTATACTCATTTCATTAGTAGGGGGGATTCGTGATGTACTTAATAATCATCCTCATACTTGCGTTTCACATATGAACTGTTTAACAACTGTAGAATATCACAAATGACTGAACATTTTTCAAGATCTTTTAGGTCTTTTTGCTGATTATATTCCTCTAGACCTGGGTTTGTAGCATTTACATGAAATAACCCTGCTGACACCACCCGTGGGGACGTAAATTTCCCCAAGTTTTCTTTCGATCGTTTGTTAAACTCTGGAGCAGTATTTGGTCTTGCAAAGTTTTTAAATGTGTATTGGTTATCATCTGGGCTTCTTCCCAAATCAAACCTTGCTCTTGCTTTTGCTTTTTCGAGATGCTTAAATGAGGTCAAATGTAAATCTTCCTTTTTATTTTCTGAAGAGTCCTAAATATTAAAAACAAAAGCAAAGTAGATTAATAATTTAAGCTTATCTGACTTTTTAGAGTTAAAAGGAATACAGCTTATACAGTTAGAGGGATAGAATAGTATCATATGCCAGATAGGCAATCCCCAATTTACAAATTTTTTTCTTACTGCTCTTCTCTCTAATCCACACCTCCCCTGAATCTTTGCTACTACAGCTATGGTGATGCATTTGGAACTTTCAAAGATCTATGGGTTCAGGGGTGGAAGAATGGATAAAATACTATTAAACAGAAAAAAACACAGAACAACAGCTTAATGGTAAATGAGCCTGGGGACTAAATTAATCAGGCAGGACTAATCTGCCTACTTGGTGGCCTCCCTATCATATCTTCACCCATAATTCGTGAAAAATTTCAATTTTACTTCTGTCACCTAAAATTATACTAATTAAAGATTCATTTGGTTTAATGAACATCATTTTCATTCCTTGGGGAAGTTAATGAGAATTTATACACATCAGGTTTTTTTCCCCTAACACCTAGCTGAGACAAAGAAAATGAGAGTTTTTGGGGGGGGAATTTGGGACAATGGGAGTAGGAAGCTGGGTAAATTTTGTGTCCTTGGGCAAGTTAATTAACTTTTAAGAACCTCGATTGTCTCATCTATAAAATGAGAGGGTTGAACTATATGTATATTAAGTAAGGCCTCTTCTAGCTTTAAATCTATAACCCTGTGTTCCTACTTCCAATAATCTCATTTTATACAGATAGGGAAACTGGATCTACAAGCTGAAATGATTTACTTAAGGACATATAGTGTGACAGAGCCAAGATAAACTCAGAACTCCTAGTCTGATACCCTAGCAATCTTATATGTGTTTAAGGGTGGGAGTGGAGAAGTGAGTGATTAAGGCAGTCTGAAAGCACTAGAAGCTTGGTGAGAGGGATACTAGGAGGTGGGGGATGCTTTGCCTACTTATACATTTTGACTGTGGTTAGTTCTGCATGCAAAAAAGTGAGAGAACGTATTTGTTTCTCCTTCATCTAGATGAATCCAGGAGATCCTAGAAACCAGAATTTTGGTTAATATTGTTAGTGATATAATTCATCTAGATTGTGGATTAAATGGGCTTTTGTGGGTTGGCCTTATTCTAACAGCCATTTACAAAAACTTTACAAAAAATTCCCATTTTTTTCCATGAAAAAATGCATCCCAACTTCCAAACAACCAATATACAAACCTTCAGAATACATCCTGATTGTAAATTGGGGACTGCCTGTACACCGTGTTTGGCATACCACTGAATACTTTGTATAATTTTTAGATTATTTCCAATAACATAAAATTTTCTGACATCCATGAAAATAATTATTTTCCTACACACAGAGATATACTCTGACAGAGAATTAGTATATTTATTAGAGCAGGATTTTTCATGTAGGTAATATAATTATAATACATAGATGCACTTAAGAATCAAAAGGTATGGGCTTGGGAAACCACATCACCTGACTGGTATCTACTGGGTGCTCCTCCAAGTCCAAGGTCCCTGTACGCTGTGATATTTGTTTCCCTCTTGGGGATGCTGGAATGTTAAAGAACCTGATGAGTGAGCCCAGCTAGTTATCTAACTAAAAGTCCTTTTTTTTTTTTTTTTTTTTTTTTGGCTAGGCAATAGGGTTAAGTGACTTGCGCAGGGTCACACAGCTAGTAAGTGTTATATGTCTGAGGCCAGATTTGAACTCAGGTCCATCCTAAATCCAGGGCTGGTGCTCTATCCACTGTGCCACCTAGCCACCCCTAAAAGTCCTTTTAACAGTCAATTCTGTGTGCCATCAACTTTACTCAAGACACAAACTGAATTATTCAGTACTTCAATGGAAAAGATGTTCCTCAACTTTCCCACTGTACATTACAGGCATATTTCTCAGTGCCTTTCTACAGCACCCAGTTAAATACTTTTAAAATTCCACTGTTCATGAAACCCTAGGGCAATTAACAAGATCCTTAACTACTTAAAAAGAGTAATATTAAGCTTTTAAGGGATTTCCTTACAGAAAGGATTGGGCACGTGATTTCACTGATACATAGATAGCTCCTTGGTGAGGAAATTCCCTCTCCCAATAAAGGATGCTTTCTTTGAAATTCATACAGCTAGGTTCCCAATTAGTGCAAATGAAGTGGTTGCCTTATTCAAATTTGCACTGTATATTTCCAATGAAAATGAAACCAATGGCCATATTTTACACAATTACAACTTCAAATAGTATAAATTCTAATAGATGATATTACTTCATGGAATTTATTATTCACACTAATCTAGCTGTAATCTTAGAGAATTGCCTAGAGTACTGAGAGGTGAAGTGATTTGCCCATGGTCATACATCAGTATGTGTCAGAAACAGGAATTTGAATTGAGGTCTTTCTTTGTTCGAGGCTGGTTCTCTATTCACTATTCTCCATGTATATATATATATATATACGTATATATATGTATATATGTATATATATACACACACACGCATATACATATATACATGCATACATACATATGTATGTATATATCCATGTATATACAGATATGCATGTATATATGTCTATGTATAAACACGTATACATGTATGTATGTATCTTTAGTTTTCCCCTATACCAGCACATACACATCGTTGATGTGCACAATACTAAATCATTGAAAGTGGGAAGTTACCTCTCTCCACTTTCCCATTTTCCTTCTAACCATTAAGATTTCACATATATATATATATATATATATATTTTTTTTTTTTTTCCTGCCCAATTTAAGCTTTTGTACTGTGTGACTGACCCCCTGATTCCAGGATCCAGAACTCATTCTTACTACCATACTACCCTCTGTAGCCTTTTGTGGCCTGGCCTGGGAACCTAAGCATCATTTGTTACATTTTTTTCCCTATGGGAAGATGCATAAGGTAAGAATTTTTTGTTCTATAAAGTAGTTAAATGCACCATCCAAACTAAAAGAATATTCCCCAAACTATATTCTGAAATAAGTTCTATTTCTCATTTAAGGGAATAATTTACATGTAACAGAAAACATTAGATATTCACTCAAATAAGTCAATTTTATACATCAAACTTAATTCTTGAGAATTTTCTCAAATATAGACAAACTTTCAATTTTCCAGGTGTAAGAAGGAAAGCAGTGACACAGATAATTCAAAGCAATCAGTAAGCCTCTAAACCTTTTTACTTAGTTTTTCAATTCAGTGCAGGTTTTTTTTTTTCTTGAACAGATTTAGCTCCCTAATTCATAGAACTAGAAGTGAACTTAGATGTCATTAAGTCCAACCATCTCATTTTACAACTAAGGAAGCAAAGGCCCAGGGAGGTCACGTAAGTAGTAAGTGGAAGAGCTGGAGCTTGAACCCAGATTCCCTGACCACAAATCCAACAGGCGCTTAATAAATGCTGGTTGACTAGATGATACGCCATGTGGTGGACAGAACACTAGGCCAGCCCCAAGCCCAACAATGATTAGCTGTGGCCTTGGGTTCAGTGATGTCATCAACCTGAGCCTCAGGTTCCTCATCTGTGATTGGAGAAACCTGTCCTGACAACCCGATTAGGTGGTCGTGAGGAGCAAATGAAGATGATATGAAAGTGCTTTGAAAATTGTAAAAGTATTATATACATGTAAGGTGATACTAATTAATATTAAATCCTGTGCAATTAAACAAGCATTTATTAAATGTCCACCATGTATGGCACGGTGTTACATAGTGGGGATACAAAGATGAAATGAATTTCAGCAGAAGATAGCCCAAGATCATGTTGGGGGGCAGAGAGAAGTTAGAATGGACTTCTAAAAATTTGCAGTTGATAATCCACAAAATGATTATGAAAATGCAGCTCATACAGGGCAATATCTCCCACCTGTCCCTACGGCCCCAAACCTAACCTGAATACGTAAATGTGTCGTCAAGCACTCGGGACCTCATGTTGGCACTGCTTTGAAGGGAATTTTGTGATTTATTTTGTGTGAGGTAAGATGATGTTTGACTTTCAGAAGAATGATTTGATTTGAGGGGAGAGTCAGTTTACTACATTTTGAGACAATTAGGATGCGTACATACATACATTTCCCCACTCCTGGGGTGAAAACAAAAGTGAAATATTTACTGGCCTGTACCAAAAATAAAAAAAAAATAGATCAAGAAAAGCATTATTACATGTATATTTCTTTTTCCCACCCAAGGAAATAGCAGTGTCCTTTGTGGAGACGTCCTTAGAAGCAGTCTTGTGGCTGGCTGGGAGGCTGCTAAGATCTTAGCTGTCCTGTAAAGGGGCCGTTTTTGTTTCTCAACATATTCTCTTTCTCGTCGAAGTTTAGGCTTTAAACTTTCTGTTTTTAAGACTTCTGGGAATATGGATGGTTTTGAATTGTTAATGTCTACCTTTCTACTATGGTCAAAGGATTGTGGGGTTGTTGCACATTTTTCAGTAGGAGTTTCTTTGGCCTTAACGTGAACAGCTTGTAACTTTTTGTGATACCAGGTCACTGTTAATAGGGGCTTCTTTTTGTTGTTCTCCCCATAACACTGGTCTTTCAAATTGGATTCTCCCTCATCGTCGGAATTTAAATAAGCATAAGTATTACTCGATGAGGATAACTTGGATTTGTATAAATATTCTTTAGTTTCTGGTTGGACTTCAGAATTCTGGACACATGGTATGAATACTGACTCAGGTTTTTCCTTGACAGTCACTTTATGTGTCTTAATATGTTCTTTTTTTCCCAGAGGCTTGATTTTCAAAGTAGCTTTTGAATGGCTTGTTTTTGGTCTATTATACCAGCCATATAGGTCTTGGATCTCCTCTTCAAAACCAGTTTTTTCTACTTGTGGCAATTGCATTAAACTGTGGTCTTTTTGTTCCCTTAACACTAGTTTTGTTGTTCTTTCTGATGAATTGTTAAATAGGAACTCTTGGCTGCTTTTTCTTGAAGCTTTTACTCCTGTTAGACCATGTTTTCCAACTCTTTCTCTGGCATATTGCCCTTCATCTTCTCTCACCAATGATGACCTTTTAATATTATGCAAAGTAAAATATTCCCTTTCCAACTTTCTGGCTAGTTCTATATTTGAAAGCCTTTCATCAGTAACCTCTTGTGACTTATTTCTTGGAAAAGTTTTGTAACTTTGCTTTTCGGAAGGCCTTTCCTGAAAGTGGTATAGTCCTCTCGGATCTGAGCTTAAAAACTTTAATGGTCTATCACTAGAATTAATTGAAGACATGTTCTCATTAATATTATGGAACTCCTTTTCTGTGATTAGTCCCATATTTGAAAGTCTTTCTATGAAAAGGCTTTGAAGACTTTTGCTTAAATCAGATTTTAGATTTAATAGTTCATTTTCTGAGATAACTGATAGAAGGTCTTGTATGGATTGACTTAAAGGACTTCTCTTGTTTAGTTCACTCTCTCCAGAAAAACTCCTCTCTGGATAATCATGTCTTACTTCATGTGAAAATGGTGGGACAGTTTTAGTTCTATAAGGAGGTAAATTATGGTATCTATTCTCAGACTGTCTTTCCCTGATTAATTTGGTTTCTGTATGGTTATTTAGTATATACTGGTGGAGGATTTCACTTAAAAGAGCTCTTAATCTTATTTCTAAATGTTTATCATCAAATGAAGAGCAATTTGAATTATTTACAGAAGGCATGCTTTTTTGGGAAGTTTCTGGAAAATCCTTGAAATTATTTTGTTCTTTTGGAGGTATTTCAGTCTTGACAGAAGTGTGTGATTCTTTTTTATCATTTATGAGATAAAGGTACTCTAAGATTTTTGGTAAATCTTCCTTGGGGGATGGTACTGATTCTGAAAGTCTTTCTACAACAAAATTCTGGATGTATTTGCTAAAATTAGCTTTTAGATGTTCTGCTTCTGATCCTGATAGATACTCTTCAAAACTGCAATAGTTGGGTCTTGAAACAGATTTTGCATTGAAATCATCTGATTTATCCATGCTAATTGTTGAATTAGCGTATAATTCCTCAAATTCATTTTCACTATCTGGAACAAAAAAGGTTTGGGTTTCTTTTTCTACCTCTGCCCCTGATGTTAAGCCTAATTCAGTAACGTTCTCTGTGGAAATATCATTAGAGACATCGCTTACAAAAGATTTGAGACATGTTCTATCTGAGTCACTAAGTTTATGCACGACGGAAGTACTTGCATTTTCCAAACCGGAATCGAGTTCTTTTTCTTCAAAATTCTTTTCTGTATATAATTGATCTGTCTGAGGTAAATCTTCTTCCTTATCCTGTGGGAACTGGGTTTTTGAACTCTCCAGTGATAATTTCCAGCCTTCTTCCATCATTGTGGGTCCTTCTTCAGGCGAACTGGTCTCATCATCTAACCATGGATTCTGATAGTCTTTATCTAATTCTATCACACTGACTATGCCAGACTCTAAAGAAGGAAATGTCTGTAAATATATGTGCCTCACCAAAGATTTAGATTTTGATTGATCTACTCCTGAATGTTTTTCATATGCTATGTGACTTGTTGAAGCTAAACCACTATCCCAAACTGTGAGTGAACTTTGCGGAAAGTCCAGCATTGATACGCTGCTCTCCAAGCCCAGTTCTGTGATTTGTGCCTCAGAGGAAATTTGTTCTATGAATGACACATCCTCTGGGCTTTCAAAACTTTCTGCTACACTTAAAACGGAACTACTGTGTATTACCTCTTCTGAACTCTGACAGTATTCTTCTGGATGCTTCTTTTTGAAGCTATGTTTCTTTCCACTTGACAAATCTCCCTCTGCTATACTTAACTGTTCCTCAGATTCATCAAATGTCTGAGAAATACGGCATTCTTCCACTTCCACTTCCACTTCCTCTGTTAATTCTATTTGGCTTTCTGTTGGACTATCCTTTAGTACTTCTTTTGAAAATGATTTTGAACTTAAACTTTTCTTTCTAGAAAGCTCGCTCTGATCACTCTGCACAATCTTGAGGACATTTTCTGAAGAAGATTTTGAACTTGCATTTGGGTTTTCTGAAAGCTCAATCTGTTCATTCTGCACAACCTTGAGGTCATTTCCTGAAGATTTTGAATCTGAACTTGTCTTTCCCGAAAGCTCACCCAGCTGTTTACTTTGCACAATATTGAGGTCATTTTTTGAAGATTTTGAACCTGAACTCATCTTTCCAAGCTCATTCAGCTGCTCACTCTGCACAATATTGATGTCATTTTTTAAAGATTCTGAACTTGAACCTGTCTTTTCTGAAAGCTCATCCAACTGTTCACTCTGCACACTCTTGAGGTCATTTTGGGAAGATTTCAAACTTGAACTTGCCTTTCCCAAAAGCTCAATCTGTTCACTCTGCACACTCTTAAGATCATTTTTAAAAGAAGATTTTGAACTTGCACTTGTCTTTCCTAAAAGTTCACCCAGGTGCTCACTCTGCACAACCTGGAGGTCATTCTTGGAAGATTTCAAACCTGAACTTGTCTTTCCTGAAAGCTCATTCA